>NC_051156.1:94001649-94251403 GCF_013339745.2 Dermacentor silvarum | reverse complement strand
AAATATGAGTTATTAGCGGAGAAATTCGTAAACAAAGACCAAATATCTCTTCCTCAATTTCTCTCACCCTAGATTTGGCGCTGAAGCAGTGTCGTCACAGATTGCATTGCTCTCAGCGAATCAGAATGCGCCATGATACGTCACCGCTTGCGTAAACGGCCGAGGCGCTGGGCTGGATGCATCATGGCTGCATGCATGGTCGCTGCGTTTGCGTTCGCCGCGATGGATACCGTAGCTGCCGCTGAACCTTGCAACGAAGAGCTCGCCAGGAAAGCAGGACTGCATTTCAGCGATATTCAGTGAAACGGAGCGCGAAATGATCCTCTGTGCTCGAGCGGTAGTAGGTGTTTCCGCGTGCGATGGCGGTGAGCCGCCGGCCGCGCCGGCGGAATGCAGAGCTTCGTTTTCGTCGACGGGAGGCGAAGCGTCCGGTCCGCCAGGCGACGATGTTCCCGACAGAACAAGCGTAGAAAGTTGTGCACGTAGTCGGTATGGTTATTTCGTGGCTTTATTTAATGACATTCAGCACTCACCGAGCCGCGAGTTTGCTGCTGCAAGGGCACCGGTAGGAGGTTTGATGAAGGCCGCATTGAAGGAACAGCTGCTCGAGAAAGGACTGGCCTCTGGGGCACGCCAAGATACTTTCCGAAGGCAACATTATACACATAATCCGAGGGCGAGAAATGCAGAGAGCACACCATCGGTTTCTCTGGCTCTTTTGCCGTTTTATCATCGGCAGAGCACTGAGCCATTGAGAACGCCGGGGAGCCGGGGCTCTCCGAGCGACGCCACATGAAAGGACACAATCGAGTCAACACTGCCGCTGCCCCTGATCAAGCGCCTTGGGCCATTTATACAGCCCTCAACACTACACACACGAGGCATTTCCTGGCTGTTTCCCGCGAAGCCAACGTTTTTCGAGCCACGCAACACGCAACCAAACACCGTAGAGCGGAACAGGCGCGCGCGACGATGCATTGACCAAAAACGAAACTACGAAACTATCACGGCCGCATGTATCGCCATGCCATTTTTTTTTATTTATTTAATTTTGTGCTAAACTTGTACTTCCTCGCTTGAAACAGTTTAAAAAGTTGGCAAATGCTGTTTATGTACGTTTAAGGTGTATTTCATTTTGCATTTTATTAACAGCGATAAATCGCTCTCGACCAATTGCGACCGGCCTGCGTTTGTAATCTCCGACGTCACATCACGTAGTGCGGGAATTTCGAAGGGGCGTCAGCACCTATTCTTCAGTTTTTCGCTATTTTCTCGCTTATTAAACATCTGTTTGCAGTAAGAATGGTATGGCTGTGATCGTGAAAGGATAATCTACCATTTAAGCTCAACTTCCGGTTTCTCTTTAGTGTCCCTTTAAGTTTATAATCTCCTTGGAACGAAAGGAACTCCTTAGGTACTACTGGCCAAGAAAATCTGGCAATCCATTTATGACTTGCGCGCTTAATGCGTATCGTTCACTTATGGTGTGCACGCACACGAAGTGCACGGCTCTTCAGATTCCACCTTTTAAATTTCAGGCAATATTCTCACGAAGATGCAAAGTGCTGCTTTACATCTAGGTCAGATAGACAGTACACGAACTTCCAACTATTCATGATATATTGACAATACCGCGTTCGCCGCATCACTCCACGAGACAGACGAAAACAGCAAAGTGCATGGGGAGTAACTGTTGCAGCTCGTCCTCGCCGTTGCTCTCTTTCGGACCAGGGATCGTACACTTACTCTCCAAAATTTGCACACGCCACCCACACTCCTGCAGTTACTCTCTTGAGGGACGAAAGTGCCGTTTTTTGGACTAACTGTGCAGTTACTCCCGTTTTCCCCGGAATACTTCTTAGAGTGTAGAGCCGCAGTTAACGACTAGGCGAGAAAATGTGCACACTTGCCTTAAGGTATACGATGAGCCACTACAGATTAAGAATATTTTTTTTTAATATCGCAGTGTCGCTCCAAAGGCGAAGCATCGATTGCGATAGCAAATTAGTAGATAATATTACGAACATTTCAATCGAAGCAGCGGCGGCAGCAAGCGCTAGCTTCGCACGCTATCGCTCCAGGGCATGTAGTTTGCCTGCAGAAAGTGAACGGTGTGCTTAACGTCTCACGCTCGTCCAAGTGAAAAAAAAAACGCGGCTATGTGCTCAAGAAAACGAAATCACTTACCTGTGTGCAGAAGTTAGGCTGCGGCTTTGTTCGCCTTCCTTCCATCATGAATTCTGCCGCGCAACTCATCAAAACTGCCAGACTCGAACATCACCCGAAGACCAGTAGCTGCGTCAGCAAACGCCTTCAACGGATAAACATCCCACTTATCATCATAGAGCAATTTCACTAAAACTTGCGTCATGATGTCCAAAAACAAAAGAAAAATGCTTCCAACAAAGCGCGCGCGGCACGAACCACCGCACAAGTTCAGACGAGTGACAGAGTCGAAAACCGGTCACAGCCTCAGTATCGTATTAAGTTAATAAAATCGTTCCTACCAAAAAAACCACTAAAATCCATAAATAATGATTGATAATTTTTGTTCATAAAAAACATAATAAATTTTGAAGGAAAACTTAATTTGTAGCGTAAAAAATAAATAATACGATTAACAAAATTGCTACTACGAAACTAACGGCACACTGGATACCGTTGCAAAAGACTGCTCACAATTAAGTCACGCACGCACGCACTTCAACACTCATGCTCAAACACTGGTTTGGCGTTCATTGCGTCACCTATGAGTAAAAGTTATGACTAATATCTTTATTTTTAGGAACAATAACTTGTTTAAGTAGTTTGCAGCATCTTTGCAGATGACGTGGTAAAAAGTAGGGTATAACGTGGGCTCGTAACTGTTTGTTTTCTTTCATTTCTCTTTGGCCTTCGTTTGTTTCACTGAACATAGGAGAGCTGCAGGCTAGGGAGGCTTCCATGGCATGCTTCTGCAAGGCGAGTGTCGGGAGCAGCCGCTGAGACAGCGATTAGCTGCGTAATGTTGCGGCTGTTGCTGAATCCGAAACTCTTTCAACGCGCTGTGCTCTCAAAGCGCGTTCGTTGTTTGATATCTAGCACCACGGCCGTTGGATAAAAAAATGTGTTATGCTTTCGAGACACAGGGTGTGGCACAGGAGATTCTAAGACCTCTGAAGTGTATGTTTACAGCCTGTGCGCGCTTGCATCCTACGGCTCGCACAGCGCGTCCGGTGCTCAAAGGTACCGTCGTCGCTTGTCGGCGCCTGCCTTATCGCCACCATCCGCGCTGCCGCCGTGTCTACTTTTGGGGAACTCCCCATGCACGCAGTCACCGTGTTTGCAAGTGAATTTCACATTCTTTTGCTCCCTAAAACGTGCACATTTTGTATCGCACCTATGGCTATGCCATATGTTGTATGTTAAAACGACGATGGCATTTGTACGCCGGCGAGCAAGTCACTCGTGGGCGATCATGAAGATGGTTCAAAGTCGCAGTTTCTACGTAGCCTAAACGGCTATGAAAGCGGGCTGGTCCCGGACATAGTACAGTCTAACGTGGCGCCTCAAAGCGCGAGCTGTCGCAAGAAGACGAGGGAGTTACATGGGGCGCGCGCGCCGAGCATTCAAAACGCTGACTGGTTTCGGAACGAGAGACGTACACGTGCGCTCGTGGCCTAAAGGTTAGAGCACCGGGCTGCTGCGCTCGACGGTCAACGTTCGGTGCCAAAGTCGGTCACACACTGTTTTCTTTTTACGAAAGCGAGCTCAAACTAGAACCTACCTACCTACCGCAAAGTGACAAGAATGAGGCAAAGAATGCTTCTTAATAAAGTTTTGAAATGTCGCCTTCATATGCGAGTCCTAATTAGTATATGCTAAACTCAACTGCTACACGACAAAAAAACAACTACGAAAATCAACACAAATTACTCAATAAATTATTTATTGAGAACCTCTCAATGCTAATATCATTGTGCAACTGTTGAGCGAACTAAAAGACTTTAGAGACTTTGTTGAAAGTCCGTTGATTCAACAATACCCCAACAATACGTCAACGGAAAATCAACAGTCATTTTTGTACGGGCCGTTTACATGGCAGACAGCAGCGATGGCCAGGGAAAAGAAAGATAGAAAAAATGCACAAAGCAAAGAAAGCACATAGCACGGCACGCGCTGGCGCTCACAACCACGCTATTATGGACTGCCCTTCTGGAGATTTGTTTATAAGTGCCCATTTAAAAAATACTATCCACCAGGAATTCCCTAGGACTTTGTTTTTACAGCTTAATTACGGCTTAACAAATAAGACCTCGAATAACGAAATTGTCGATTTAACAAAGTTTTTCCGCTGTAAGTACAACTTCGGTATATCGAGGTTCGACTGTAGCGAACAGCCAGAACAAGATAAAGCGAGCACAGCAGATAGGTGAAACAGAACAGAAACACAGCAAATATAAAGCACGACGTGTAGATCTGACGCTGAGCCATCTTCTGCTTTGGCAGAATGGTTCCATGTAACTTAGCCCATTTGGAAATAAAAGTCGCTGTCCTTCTAAATAAAATACAACTAATCGACAGGAAAGTTGGTTTCAAATTTTGCGTATAAAACAACACATATATTGGTCAATAACGTCATACACAGAGCGCTACGGTATATGTGTTGTATCTCTGGTCGTTCGTTGTCGAATGCGCTATCCTTTAGCTACTACTCAAAACTCACTTTTTTCAGCCCTCAATTCCACACACGCGCACATGAAACGAACATCGGTTTTATTGGCCGCATTACACCTTTCCAAATGTAAACTCGCTCTTAACGCTTCAGGTGCGCTTAGATGTGAGCATTTAGGCCCAAAGGCACTGTGCTCCCATCGCTTTCGTATTTTCGTGCTTGCAGAAACTTTTAAGAATAGAGTTGAAGAGAACAAAGTCTCCAAGATGTTGTTCAAGGACGGTCACATTTGATGGAGAATAAAAGATCGGCGGAAAAATACGAGAAAGTACAAATGAACAGCCCAACAAAAGAGAGGGTGAAAAGAAGCAAAGAAAGGACTTTTGAAAAATTAGCGCACTGAGAGCGAGTATTTGACGTTATGAATGAAGTTACAATAGCGACTTCTTTGTCGTTAACTTCACACACTTTGTTCTGTCAGCAGATGGTGGCCCTTGCGTAGTTTCGGGGAAAAGTACTCGCCTTTTTGCAGGGCCTTGTATCTCTTCGGGTACCGTACAATATCTTTGTCTGCAATTCTCGCGACACCATTGTGCACGCGTAACACTATGAATAAAGTACTCAGGTGACTCAAAATAGACGACAAGCAAAATAGATAGCTCTGTATTTGTTCATAAATGACACTTCTGACCTGGAGTATATTATTTCAAGATTAATAAATGTGACGGACAAAGAACAGAATCAAACTTTGCGCGTAAGTTTATTCATAAAACACCAAAAAGTCAATCTCAACGTAATGTTGGGCAATTGTATTCTATTTCAATGGTAATAAAGGCACTCGATAAAGAAAGCCGGTGTTTCCGCGCTGTTCTCTTGGTGCATCCAGTCACGTGACTTTTAGCCGAGGCCTCCACCCGCTAAGCTTCCGAGAGCATCTGATCCGATTCTTGCATCCTCGTTGGCAGCACTCGTCGGGATTGAACTTCCCCGTGCTGTAGCATCTTCATTAGTTGGAATGGCCATGACGCCTGCGCAGGTAATAGACGAATAGATTTATACCAGGGATTGATATTCATGGGGACTACAGATTCACAACATAGAAACTGCCACGAATACAAACAAATAAAAAATACGGTTTTTGCGCTATAACCGTTGGATCAAAAATATTTCCCGTGGTACTACATTAGTTAAACACGAATATCCTGTCAACAGGCTACTTTCTGAAGTTCAGCCGGCGGCATGTTGGTAACCAGAACACCACAATTTCAGTGAACCCAAGTCATGTTCAAGGTGCCTCTACTAATCTTATTTTTGCCTGTCCATATCTGACTTCAATGCTGACAGATCGTATCAATCAGTTCCTGTTGCTACAGTTATGTCAATTTGACAATTGTGGAAATAAATCTGGAAAGCGAACACATTTCTCAATAAATGCCTTATTTTACACATGGGCGATATTGCAGGATTTCGTGCCTTTTTCATTGAACTGTTCTTTTTTTATGTGACTAAAAATGCCAGTTCGTAATACGGTCTGTGTGTTTCACACAAATGATGCTTCTGTATAATATGTCATGTTTTAGAACGTAAATTTAAAACATCCATGTGCTCCCGTCTGACAGGACATGTCATGCTGAGTGACAATAAAGTGAAAGTTTGGACTCACCATAGGCGAACATAGCACAGATGAGAAGAAACGTTGTGATGCGTCCCGCCATGACAACCAGGAATTTCAATACGCTGATACGTCTTGATGCGGAGAGAAATCTGGCTCTGGTGAAATAATTATGTAAACACGTTATGTGAAAGCAAGGGAATTCTTGTTTATTGCCTAATTAGGTGACACATTTAACATGGGAAAATGCAGCGTTGCTTTTTATAGCAGACAATATGTGGAGAATTGGAATGCTTCAAATAAACATCCACTCGTCCAGTGCTGCCTCCGCTTCAAAGCTGCGAAAACACTGCGCACATCGCAGAGCGCTTTCAGGATGGAGACCGCGTAGCCGCATCATAAGCACCGGGGCCCTGTACGCGATGGATGACCGCGCGCTTCCTACACGCTTTTGTCCCTTGTGCGGGCGAGATTCAAACGCCATCGTCGGCTCACCCTCGCACATGCAGCATACGGCTCGCGGGGACGATGTTTTTGCCCTTGGACGTTCTGTTGAACATCACGGCGACGGCTACGGCAAAAATGTGCCTGGAGTGTTCATACAATTTCTATAGTAATAAATCCTTACCGATATCGATGTTTAAAACATTCTTTCGGGTCTCAGCTTAGATATGGAGTGTGATATAAAATTGTTGTAATTAGAAAGATTTACAATTCGACTTAGAAAGTATAGGCAATGACCGAATAGATAGATAAAGAAAATAGATAGGCATTTCTTCACATATTGCCCATACGATGCCAGGTTTCGTGGATTTTGCACCACAAGCGCGCTCCATTCCGTGACACGCATGTACCAAATGATTTGCGTGTTGTTGGCTTGAGAGCTCCGGGAATAACACGATCAACTCACTGAGAGATGTAGGATCTTAAAGTACGACAAAACATTTCTAATTGCGATCTGTAACAGTAATTTCCGCGGAATTACAGCCACCTTTGAGATATTGGCACGCGACATTGTTCCACTTCAGACCAACAGCACATTCGGTAAGTCGCCATAAGATTGATTTTTTTTGTAAGAAAACTTCTTGCACTCTGGGTGAACACATTCCTCATGCTAATACACGTTGAAGCCACCGCTACTATATATATATACTTGTAAATCAGCGCCTTTGTCGTTGATAATATAAAGACGGAAGACACCATAAAAATAGACAGTTACCTTTTATACTCTTTCAGAGTCGGAAAACTTGCATAAAGCGCACTTCCTATCATCTTTCACTAGTAATTATTTCAAGTCTAAACAATCGCATGCGATCTCAATAGAAGTTCAGTTCCCATGAAACAAGTGATCTTGCTATACTAAGCAACAATTTCACAAAATCAAAATATAGTCGGAACCCTTCCACACTCTATCTAATCCCACTCTAAAGCCTTATCAGGGGTGTAAATGTTATAATGCAACTGCAATGCAAAGGACGCTATTGTCCCTATTCTTGCATGCAAGGCGACTGTGAGCACGACTAATACTTAAACATGCATACATTTTTACATAATTAATATTGGACAAGCACACGAATGTCCAACACGGGTTAGTACTCATGTAGAGAAAAACTAGCAAACCTTCTAGACGCTTACCAGGTTTGCCGCTCTGTCTGCACACTTGAATAACGTTTCTGATGGCGCGCTTTTTATCCACACAGTGTAAGGTTCTTCAAAACAAAAAAGTGATAATTTACCGGAAAAAAAACATCGATAGGGAATTTCGGAGAAGAAAAATACGTTGTCACGAATAATTGCTTCATGTTAAGGTCAGGGTGCCTAAATAAGATCATTGCACCGCTTTGAACTACAAAAAAGCCCTAATAGCTTGTTGTAATTATGATTCCTGCGATGTTTCCTGCAATGAAACCAGAGGTATCAAATATTATAAAATTACAGGTGCACTAACTTTTTTTCCACGTAAAACGCTTTGTTATTGCGAATGATGCTGTCATTGCACCCTTCAGTAATGCGTCATTGCATCTTTTAGTCGTACTGTGAAGTATACTTCATCAGCTCAACATATAAAAGCACTTATGCGCATCCGGTCGCTCGAATTGGTTATGTTTCATCGTGTGAAACATTTCTCTGACACATCACTGTGTCCAGCGACAGTATGAAAGAGCTAATTGTGCACTAGTGATATAATCTTTGCTTGCTTATTTACAATTGTGCCTTTGGAAAAGCGTTTTGTTCTCGCAGCGATGGCAAAACCACATTTTTTTATTTCCGACAGCCCGCGCACAAAATGTGAACTACACGCCAGCAAATTATCAATAATTTTAAACATTACGAAGCAGTAGGCAGTGTTAAGAAATGTGGTCAGGAAAATTTTTGGTGGGGCAGTCATTTGCCGAAATGCAAAGCTTTGGTGCAAAGAAATATCGAGAACTCTCTCTTCACTAAAATATGATTGTAGAAAGTGTGCATTGATATGTTAGCTCTCTGGCATTGTTTGTCCAAATGAAACACTTTTGTGCCAAAAATATATGAATGCGCTTTCTATGGTTTGTTCATCGAGCAAAATATTGGCCGCGTTTGAGAGAGCTCACTATGCCATAGTAGATATAATTAAGCGCACTACACATGTACTCATCAGGAGTTGCAAGCCCGAAAATGTGCACTTTGGTCGCAAAATATCAGGCTTGCTCAGCTAAGGCCTCCGTGCCTTCGACACCGTCCAGAAATGGCCTGACGAGACTGTTGCAGAAGAAAAACACCGCAAGCGCAGGAAATATCGAAAAACGCAGGTGTTCCAACGATCTACAACTGTGGCGGCCTCCACTAACGCAGGGCACTCTATGGTGCCACCAGTTCGAGGGTCATTTCTTTACATTAGAGTCTAAACTCACTATAGAAAAACGAAACGGCCCACTACGAATCGCGAGCGAGCACGACTGAATTTTGTCCCTCAGACCCCCCCTTCCCCCTGGCTGTAAAAAGTTTAGGCATGTAAGCTTCCTCAGGACTGAATTAATGTAACGTGCATGTTTAGTTAGACGATTTCTGTACCCCGGAGCCCATACATCCGCTACAGCTGCGTCCTTCATACCGCCTGCGCAATTTTGTTTCTTCTTGTTACTCATATTGCAGAGGTTGCTTTTTTTTGTAGTTTAATATATTCTTGAAATATTCATGCCTGAAATGGCGAAGCTTCCTCTTACCAAGGCGGGTCTGTCAGAAATTGTTGAAGTGCAATTAACAATACTGCTCATATTCTTAATTTCCGCAAACCAACAACGTATTGCAGTTAATCATTGCCTGTCTGGCTGGGCTAAATAATTATGACTTGCAAGTGGCTACAACTGAAAGAGAACTTTATTTTTCCGGCGTTTCGGAACCATCTCGGTTACTTCTTCAGGGGTAGTGTCAAGGGTTATTACCCACCTCGACCAGGAAAGCTTCAATGCTGGAACCATGGCTGCTGGAAACTGCTAATTTGGAACAACTAACTGATGAAAGAAAAACTACCAGATTAAATTTGGTAGTCTTGTGACTTTTCAAAATCACAGCGAAATTCCACGTAAGCACAGTTTGGAGAACAAACTACGGTGCCATGCCTGCAAAATGAGGCGTCAGCAAAAAGATCTCGCGTTAACGAGACTGGACTCTCTTGACGCTGTCTGATCAACTCTATTTTAGTAACGTAGAACAGTAGGAAGCGCAGCACTCTGGTCCTGGATTCTCTAATTGTGGTAGCGGTCGGGGATGTTGACTTTCTTCAACGCGCAACAATCTGCACAAGGTCGCTAGACACCGGTATTTTTATGCGCCATATAGAGTGCCGAAAAGCGTGCGCCGGCCGGTCTGCACACAATGCGAGGTTGAAGCATACGCCAAGTATTGCAGGGAGCGAGCTTCAGGCGGCCTGGCGGTAGCCAGCGTGTTTGCCCAGAATCGCGCGAATTTGTCATGACAACATGGCGCGTTCATTTTATGAGCCATGCATGCGCCTTGAAGTAAAGAAGGGGTAGATTAGATAGGGCAACAGCTGAGAAGTGTTCACCAATATTGCATTGTCGCGGAGAAGTTGTTAAGGTGATAAATTGAATGACACGCTTAAGGCGCTCAGGAAGGTTTCAGGGTCCATGAGGTGATGCCGTTTTAGGTCAACTAGTAGTTTGAAATGCCTGAAAGATAGGTAGGTACCACTGGTGGGGACATTGATGTAAGCGTTAGAAAAATCTGTAGAAATGTCTTCCGTAGCCCAATGACCAAGTTAAGCGATTGTTGGGAGTGGATCTTATTGGTCGAGTCACTGCCTGCGAGGATTGAAGGTGTAGGATAGTTATGGCGGGGATAGTCTGCCAATGTTTGGCGCAGTGACAGATTTCAACAGTGGTATTCTCACGGTAGTGAAACTTGGTTTTGTTTTTTTCTTCTTTCAGGTCATCGTGTGAGTGGTCGTCTGACGGGGACATGTGGATGTCGCAAGCAGCTGGAGCCATTAGTACTGCGTAGGACTCGGATAACAAGGATCATCATCATCAGCCTATACTTATGTCCACTGCAGGACGAAGGCCTCCCCGGTGATCTCCAATTACCCGTGTCTTGCGCTAGCTGATTCCAACTTGCGCCTGCAATTTTTGGTCTGCATTACATGGTCCGCCTAGACCATGTAATGCGCAGGATGGATCACCTGTGGACCATTAGAGTTACAGAATGGGTACCAAGAGAAGGGAAGCGCAGTCGAGGACTAGGTGGGGTAATGAATTTGAGATACCAAGGATAAAGACAGCCAATACACATGAAAAAGCACTCTCTTATTGCCAAAAAATAAAGCTCAGCGTCTGTCGGCCAGAAGTCAGGGAGCTTCATTTTGACGATATGTTTAGTGGAAGAGGCAGTGGCGTCCTGTGGTTGCGACATGGCCTGTCAACGTAGTCGATGGGCGTTGCAGGTAAAAACAGTCCATGGTCCCCATTTCTGGGAAATGGAGCAGTACGCCCGATTATAGACAGAGGTAAAATGTCAGTTACTACGTGTAAACGCGGGACCGGCATTGCAAAACATGGCAATAGAGCACACGGCCCACACCAAGCGCCCAAAGTGAATTGTTTGTCCTCCTCGCAGCAGCAGTCATACAGGCATTGCGTAATCAAGGAGTACAGGAGGCATACGTGAATATCGTAGCAAACACCTATAAGGATTCCACAGCTACCTTGGTTCTCCACAAGAAAAGTAGAAAGTTCCCTATCAAGAAAGGGGTCACGCAAGGAGACACAATCTCTCCAATGCTATTCACTGCATGCTTAGAAGAAGTATTCAAGCTCTTAGACTGGGAAGGCTTAGGAGTGAGAATCAACGGCGAATATCTCAGCAACCTTCGGTTTGCAGATGACATTGTCCTATTCAGTAACAATGGAGACGAATTACAACAAATGATTGTGGAGCTTAATCGAGAAAGTGTAAGAATTGGGTTGAAGATGAATATGCAGAAGACAAAAATAATGTTCAATAGCCTGGCAAGGGAACAAGAATTCAGGATCGCCAGTCAGCCTCTAGAGTCTGTAAAGGAGTACGTTTATCTAGGCCAATTACTCACAGGGGATCCTGATCACGAGAAAGAAATTTATAGAAGAATAAAATTGGGTTGGAGTGCATACGGCAGGCATTACCAAATCCTGACTGGGAGCTTACCACTGTCGTTGAAAAGAAAAGTGTACAATCATTGCATTCTACCGGTGCTAACATATAGGCCGAAACTTGGAGGTTAACAAAGAAGCTCGAGAACAAGTTAAGGACCGCACAAAGAGCGATGGAACGAAAAATCTTAGGGCTAACGTTAAGAGACAGGAAGAGAGCGGTGTGGATCAGAGAACAAACGGGGATAGCCGATATTCTAGTTGACATTAAGCGGAAGAAATGGAGCTGGGCAGGCCATGTAATGCGTAGGATGGATAACCGGTGGACCATTAGGGTTACAGAATGGATACCAAGCGAAGGGAAGCGCAGTCGAGGTCGGCAGAAAACCAGATGGGATGATGAAGTTAGGAAATTTGCAGGCGCAAGTTGGAATACGCTAGCGCAAGACAGGGGTAATTGGAGATCACAGGGAGAGGCCTTCGTCCTGCAGTGGACATAATATATAGGCTGATGATGATGATGATGACAATACTAAATGAACACAGCCAGCGGGGTACAGCATTTCGCACGACAATACTGAGCCGCTTGATTAAAATTATAACGCGACAATTTATATCAGTGCGCCTAGAATCATTTTAAAGGCACCCAAGCCAACATAAAAATTTTCTACGACTACGCAAGTTTTTTTAGGTGTTTCATTTCTTTGCATCTACTCCTTAAAAAATTATAAATGTTTTAGCTCCTGCAGCATTTCTTGGGATTTAATGCTGTAACCACACCCGTGATAGCCTCAAA
The DNA here is from genome assembly GCF_013339745.2 of Dermacentor silvarum. Classification (NCBI taxonomy): domain Eukaryota; kingdom Metazoa; phylum Arthropoda; class Arachnida; order Ixodida; family Ixodidae; genus Dermacentor; species Dermacentor silvarum. The sequence goes on along the minus strand of NC_051156.1, from coordinate 94,238,717 downwards.
CGACGCTGCAAAGTCATTTAAAGGATTAAAGTCCTCCCGTAATGGCATTTTAATGGTTCGCGTTATCACAAAAAGATTTTAATTCTTCTGGCAGTTTTGTAACAACATGCTATGCACTATTCGTACAACTTCAAAGCGGAAATAAATCATGACATTGTTGCAACAATACGTTATTCAGTAACCATACAACTCCAAAGTACAAATAAATAATATTTTTGTATTACAGCACACTATAGCATCCGACATTCTTTACTAAAAACCTCATTTACACTCCAAATAACCACCTGAAGCTTTCCTACCTGTCACAATCTCAACAAGAAATAAGACGCACAACCATACTGCTGGCGTGGCGGTGAAGCACTGAGGGGCCCGCCTCGGCCCTACATCTCTTTATTGCGTGCACAAGGTTCGCGCTATAGGGGGGCGCCACCAATCGGCGTCCTATATGTAACACTTCGCCACCCCAGACAGTCTCTAGGGCGAGAAACGCGACACTGGCTTCCTCACACGTTGGGATCTGCGTAGGAACGGCGAAGAAGTAGTGGCTTGAGAAGTGTCAGGTGAAGTTTGTGCATTGGGTACACGGCGCCGCTTCAATATTCGTTGGTGATCCTTCACTGCTCACTTGTTCGGTGTGTGTATCAAGCGATGGCTGGGTTGGTATTATACTGCTTGGTGAGCTACAGTAAGGAGGATGAGAACGGTCATCCGGTCGGAGGTTGTCATCATGCCGATCGCTGCTTGACCCATTTGCGAGCTCCACCCGAACGGAAGACGAACTTGTCGGCCTAATAACAGTGACTGGCAACCATGAAGGGCCTGGTCTGAAATTCTTGACGAGGACGTGCGAACCAGGCTGTGGCAACTGAGTGTGACGTGCTCCTTTGTCCTGGTGTAATTTCTGCTTTATCTGCGACACAACGTCACCTCGATGATCTGGGCACAAGGCTTTAAGTGGTGTTCGTAGTGTCCTGCCCATAAGTAGTTCTGCTGGGGTTCTGCCAGTAAGGTTGTGAGGTGTTGTCCTGTACTGAAATAGCATTTGGTGAATCTGGGTCTGGAAATCGCCAGATGTCGACTTTTTTAGCTTGTTCTTGACCAATTGAACAACGCGTTCGGCAGCACCGTTTGATGCAGGATGATAAGGTGGAACTCTGGTTCCTCTGATTTGGTTTCTCTGCAAAAATTGCTGGAATGTGACACTAGTGAACGCTGTGCCATTGCCTGACACAATAATGTCAGGGATGCCATCAGTGGCAAAAACTGCTCGTAGACAACTTATTGTGGCATCAGAAGATGGAGATGTTACTGGAATTACCTCAATCCATTTTGAGTAGGCGTCTACAATGACTAAGAGGTAACGCCCCTTGAATGGGCCTCCGAAGTTGACATGAAGACGTGACCATGGTCTTTCAGGAAACGGCCAGGGTGTAGACTGCACTGGTCGGCGCACATGCTGCAATTCCTGGCCCACCGCACAGGATTTCACTTTGTCTGTGATGTCTTCGTCGACACCAGGCGACCACACATGACTACGGCAAGAGCTTTCTTTTTTTCGATGCCAGGGTGACTCTCATGAAGGAGTTGAAGTACTTCTCGTCTAAGTGACGGGGGAACGACCACCCTCATTCCCCAAAGAATGGAACCGTCCTGCAGGCTGAGCTCATTTTCACGACTCTTGTAATGTCTCCATTCCGGCTCGCGGGGAAGCTGGCCACCATACAGCAACTTGTCAGGGATCCTTGACAAAACGGGATCTTTGCTTGATGCCTGGGCAATGGCTGTGGACGACAAAACGCGTAGATATTTGCCTTCCAACATAATTACACCCACAGGAGTTTCCACCGGAAAATTCTTTGTTTCCAAGGGCAACCGGGTCAGTCCGTCCGCATGACATATGGTCTCTCCTGGGTGATAAACCAGTGTGTAGTCATAAGCAGACAACATGAGGGCCCACCGTATAATTCTTAGAGAGCTGCGATCTGGAATGGCCTTGTCATGGCCAAACAGTCTGAGTAACGGCTTGTAGTCAGTGACAGCTTCAAAATGTCTTCCCCAAAGGTACTGCCGGAACCTTGTGACTCCAAGAATGAGTGCCAGTGATTCTCTGTCCAGTTGACAATAGTTTTTTTTCGGCTGGTGTAGGCTCCTGGATCCTAACGGAATGGGACGCTCCATACCATGAGCATCACGCAGGGACAGCACAGCTCCGAGCCCAAAAGGAGAAGCATCGCAAGCAAGTACAAGTTCTGGCTTGGGATCATAATGCGCTAGGAGTGGGACTGAAGTGAGAAGTCGTTTGGCTTCAGCTACTGCGTCCTCTTGTTCTTTCATCCAGCACCACGAGGTTCCAGCTGACAGCAGTTGATGCAATGGATGAAGTACAGCAGAAAGGTTGGGCATAAACCTGCTGTAGTAGTTTACCAGCCCTTGGAAACTCTAGCTCCTTTACATTGCTTGGCACAGGAGCCTTTATGACTGCTTCAACCTTGTGTGGTGCCGTGTGTAATCCATCGGCGTCAATGATGTGACCGAGGTACTCCACACTATCCATCATAAACTTGCACTTGGTATATTTCAGCTTGAGTCCTCTTTCTTCCATTCTTTGGAAAACCTTGCCATGGTTGTTGAGGTGATCTTTGTCATTCGTGCCAGTCACCAGGATATTGCTAGACGCGTGTGGTATTTGGTTGTTTGAACGAGGCGCGCGGGCGCCATAACTCGAGAAAAGAAGAGGAAGAAGGAGCCGTACTCGCGCTGTGAGTCTAACCGGTCAGCGCTGCAACCGCTGTTGTAAATACAACCTGTAAATAGTTGGTTGTCTTACTGACTGGTCCTTCGCGTAACATTCTGGTGGAGGTGGAACGTTCCCCGTCCTCGCCACGGAGCTCCGAAGTGGCCGCACCGTCGTGTTCTCAGCCATGGCTTCCGATGGAAACACCTCGTCGCCACCTACACCTGCGGCGCCAACCACAACGTCACATCAAAGTAAACCACGACGTGATGTAGGCCCTGAAGGAGAATCTCTATCTCTCGCTGAAAAATGGATGGCGCTGCTGAGACTCCGAAAGGTAGCCTCTCGTGTCGGAATAGCCCCTTTGGTGTGTTGATGGTAGTGAGCTTCCTTGAAGTGGGCTCCAATACTAATTGTTGGTAAGCATCTTTGAGATCAAGTTTGGTGAACTTGACTCCACCCGAGAGCCTGGCCAACAGTTCTGCTTTAGGGATTGGGTACTTATCAACAACAGCAACCGGTATAACCGTCACCTTGTAATCCCCACAAATGCGAAGGCTACCATCCTTCTTTAACACTGCCACAATTGGTGCTGGCCATTTAGATGAAGCGACGGCCTCCAGGATGTCTTCTCGCTGGAGTCTGAACAGCTCTTCAGACACCTTATCCACTAGTGCAAACGGAACTCTACGAGCCTTAAAGAAATGTCGTTTTGCTCCTTCTTGGACTGATAGCTTAACTGACACGCCCTGAAATGTCCCTGGACCATCGAAAAACAATATGGAGTGTTGGTCAATTAGTTGCTGGACATCACTCAAAGCACAGACATCAGCGACAGTGAACACGGGTATGTTCAATGCCTCAATCCAATTTCTTCCTAGAAGTGATGGGGTATCACCTTCAGCAATAAGCAGTGGAAGCACTCGAACGTGATTGTTATACTTCGCTGACACAGTCACCTTAACAGCTGCCGGCTTGAGGTCACCACAGTAACTTCTGAGCTGGACTTTGGATGGTTGACGAGGTAGCGACGGAAATTGACGGCGCAAAGTTGATTCTACATTGGTGGACACGCTCGCCATAGTGTCGAGTTCCATTCTGAATGGACGCCCCTGTACTTCCAGCTGCACCGTGAAAGGTTTAGGTGCAGGAACACTGGGCCTTGGGACCAAGTTCCACATGTTGTAGACAGTTTCTTCGTCAGATGAAGAGACGGCGCTGCGCTGTACTGACTTGGGTGTGCTGTGGTGCGAGTCGTCAATTGCATGCACACGAACCAGCTTGTTAGCGTTATTTTTGTTGAACTGTTGAGTGGACGCTCGGTGGTTGCTGCCAGCGTCTCTCGACTGACACACCTTTGCTAGGTAACTGACCTTTCTGCAGTAACTGCAACTTTTGCGAATGTACGCACATTCCGTGGCATAGTGGGCGTCGCTGCATCGATAGCAGCTCACATGTTTTTATCCGACGTCATGAGCACATTTACATTCGCAGAAACAGCCCCTTCCGTTACGCACAGCTCCGACGCGTCGCGCTTGGCAGACTCCATGGCGAGAGCAGTCGACACCAGGGTTTCGACTGTGAGACTCGGCTCCTCTAGCAGGCGCGTCTGCATCTGGGTATCCCTTATACTGCATGCGATACGGTCACGAAGCAGGTCCTTCAGAAATCTGCCGAACTCGCAGTGTTCTGAGAGCTTCTTGAGGGTGGCAACGAACTCGCTCACTGATTCGCTCTTACCGAACGCGACTATTGAACTTGAATCGACTCACCACAATCGACAGCTTTGTCGAGAAATGCTCGCTCAGCGTCTTCAGGCAGTTTTAGAGCGTAGTCTCAGTCGGCTTCGCCGAATCGAGTAGGTTCGTGACCCGCAGCAACTGAGGAACACCGCGCGTTTCTTGGCGTCCGGCAACGCGTTCGCCGCGAAGAATTGCTGCATGCGTTGCAGGTATTCTTGCCAGGGACAACTGTCTGGATCGAACGGGTCAAGGGAACCGTACTTTGGCATCTTGTGATTATGGAGTTTTACCCTCGTCGCCAAATCTGTTACAATCTCTCCAAGAAATGAGACGCACAACCATACTGCTGGCGTGGCGGTGAAGCTCTGAGGGTCCCGCCTCGGCCCTACATCTCTTTATTGCGTGCAAAAGGCTCGCGCTATAGGGGGGCACCACCAATCGGCGTCCTATAGCTAACACTACCTAAGCTCACAATGGTTGTCACTGCATTTTTCTCAAAATGTGGAGAAACGGATGCTGTGCACGCCAACAAGCCGGAGCGTCCGTCGTATCCGGTGGTCGAGAGCAATCGGCTTTCATGTTTAATATCGGAGCCGCAAAAATATAACGTCCAGTGCTACTAGCCTCTTGAAGTTGCACTAGGTTTTGTGGAAATAGGCTACAAGGGCGTGAAATTTGCCCACAATATCGCATAACTCGAAGAGGCTTGATAATTTCACGACGGTAATGTTGTGTTCATGGCCCGTGCAAGTTGAAAAGTATTTATATGTACAGCCGTGCGCTACAATATATATATATATATATATATATATATATATATATATATATATTGTAAGGCAGCAGCACAGCTGTTGTCTCGACGCCTATATTCGGCTGAGCCACCCGCTGAATGAAGACGACGCGCACAGTGATGATGATTATGTACAGGTGAAGATGAAGGATGAATATTTTGATCACACTAAATCCGCCCTCGCACGGAAGCGGCCAACGTGGCTGCTGGTTATAGCGGTGCGGTACGCCGTTCGAATGGCTTTAGGCGCGAAACGTGGACAATTTCTGTGCCACGGTAGCGGCCATCGGAAGGAGTGACAGCGGGAGTGACGCGGTAGTTCACTGGCGAAGTTTCCTCTACAACAGTGTAGAGCCCTATAAAACGCGACTGAAACTTTTCACACAGGCAAGGAACTCGAGTTGGTGTCCACAATAACACCTCATCGCCGGGGCGAAACAGAACGACGTGGTGAAATACGTCGTAGCGAGTATTCCTATGCTGTTGACATGCCTCGGTGTTGACGTGGGCGCGATGGCGACACGCGGCAAGGCGAGATATTAACTGCTCACTCACTGACGCCGACCAGTTCACGGGGGCATTAAAAAAGAGACGGCGAGGAGAGAGGTGGGTTGACGCCCGTCAACTAGAAAGAATGGTGAGTAGCCAGTAGCGCGCTGTGCAGCGGTGTTGTAGGCAAAAGTCACGAATGGCAGGATGCTATCCCAGTTGGTGTGGTCAGCGTTGGTGTGGTCAGCAGGTGTGGACCCCGCACCTCCACCACTTTGGAAGACAGCAGCACAGCTGTTGTCTCGACGCCTTTATTCGGCTGAGCCACCCGCTGAACGAAGACGACGCGCACAGACGACGTGCTGTCTTTCCAGCAATGAGAGTGTGCTGGAGAGTAGTAACTTTATTTTTGATAAACGACTGAGTTCATTCTGTATTGTTACTACTGCATATTTTGGGGGTTTAGAAATACAATTCTGCTCCCCACACCTTTTGCGGGATACAAGCAACGTTATTTACGTCCACAAGTAGCATTTGTGACTGCAAAGAATTAGCAATACTGCATTTTTATATCGCGGTAACATTTTATGTGATATTTTTGTACTGAATTAACCCGCTTTGAGACGTTGTCTGAACAATCTTGCTTGAAGAATGTAGACCTCTGTTTAGCACATTGCATTATCACAAGAGGGCGGCACAGGCGCAATCACAATTATTCGAATGGGTTTTTCTTTTTCAATGTTTGATTCTCCATATTCCAAAACCTTTAAAACATTCATGTGAACAGACTCTATTTTGGCAAAACATGACACATGTCTAAAATCTTAGAAGGAGCACACATTTGTAAATTTGGCGACAAATTTGAAAGAGTCTGTACGTGTGGGTTCACGTGATGGTGCATCGAAAGAACTTGACGCATCCTATGATGAGCTGCCTTAAAAAATATCGCAACCCTTGCTTATATATTGCGACAATATATATGGCATTTCCTACATCATTGTGTCGATACACAAGCCGTGGTGACGTAGTGGGGGTGCGCAGCTCCTTTGGCGATTAAAGAATGGCTTCGGTTTCTTGATTGTTTTAAAAATTGGGACGGAATACGAAGATATCAATGCTCATTTTTACTATCTGGTTTTAGTGAAGAGTGAATGAACGATATTTGCTTGCATCAAAGTAAATTACTGGCCCGCCAAAAATTTTTTTGTGCCCGCATTTCTTGACATGCCTCTTGCTTCGTATTATTAAGATGATTGATCGTTTACTAGCGTATAGTTCACTTTTTGTGCGCGGGCTGTCTGAAATAAAAAAATGTGGCTTTCCCGGCGCTGCATGGAACATACGTGAGAAGAAAACGCTTTTCCAAAGACACAAGTAAATAAACAAGCACAAGTTTATATTACTCGTGCAGAATTAGCTCTTTAATGCTGTCACTGGACACAATGGTGCTTCAGAGAAATGCTTCACAAAATGAAACATTACCAATTGGAGCGACCGGATGCGCATACCTGCTTTTATATGTTTAGCACTGTGAAGTACACTTCACAGTGCGAATAAAACATGCAATGACGCATTACTGAAGGGTGCAATGACAGAACCATTCGCAATAACAAAGCGTTTTACGTAGAAAAAAGGTTAGTGCACCTGTAATTTTATAATCATTGATACCTCTCGTTTCATTGCAGGGAACAGTGCAGGAAACATAATTACAACAAGCTATTAAGTTTTTTTTTGTAGTGCAAAGCGATGCAAGGAAGTTATTTCGGCGCCCAGCACTTAAAATGACTCAATTAGTTGTGACAACACATTCTTCATCACCGAAATTGCCAAACGATGTTTTTGTCCGCTAAATTATCACTTTTTTGTTTTGAAGAACCATACACTTTGGGGATAAAAAGCGCCCCATCACCAACGTTTTTCAAGTGTGCGGACAGAGCGGCACGCCAGGTAAGGGTGCAGTAGCTTTGCTAGTTTTCCTGTGCATCGGTGCCAAACCGGAGTCGAAAACTCGTATGCTTGCCCGAGATTAAATAATGTAAAAATGTATGTCGGTTCAAGTACTAGTCTTGCTTATAGCCGCCTTGTATGCAATAATAGGCAGATCAGCGTCATTTTGCATTAAACTTGCGTTGTAAAATGTGACACCCTGACAAGGCTTTATAGTGGGATTATATATGGTATGGAGGGGTTCCAACTTTGTTTGGATTTTCTTGAAAATTTTGCTTACTATAGCAAGATAACTTCTATGCAGAGCGCATGCCATTGCTTAAACTTGAAAAAATTCCAAGTGACTGATGATAGGAAATGCCCTTTATGCGCGCTTTCCGACTTTCAAAGATTCGAAAAGCTAACCATGTATTTTTCGCGCACGGTAAAGAACCCCAGGTGGTCCAATTTCCGGAGTCCCCCACTACGGCGTGCCTCATAATCAGCTCGTCGTTTTGGCACGTAAAACCCCATAATTAATTAATTAATGTGTTTTTCGCGATGTCATACTTTTCTATAATTTCAACAAAAATCAGGTTATCTATAACAATGAATGTACAATATTATTATTCATACGCTACCTACGCATTCATTTTTCTGACGAGTATTCATAGCACATCTGAATGTACGTGTGTTTGAAGTCATAATTGGCCCAGGCATTCTCTTTCCTTCTTTCTTTCTCGTTTGCTTCACTCTTACAGAACAACGTATGAATTGAACTCTCGGTGCTTGCATTGACACTCATGAGGCAGGCCGGACACCGGCCGAACGTTAGAATTAAATGTTTGTGCTTGCTTTTTACTTGCGCCTGCACGTTTGCAATTTATTAAGCACCACTTCTGGAGAAGTGCTTCCTTTCGTAACTATATATATCATAACATACCATAAAAAGCCAAGAAGCAATATATATATATATATATATATATATATATATATATATATATGGCTGGATTAAACAAGTCTTAGCATGAGAACTCTGTTCACAAAGAGTGGCAGAAGTTTTCTCTACAACAATCAATCTTATGGAAACTTACCGTAGGTTCCGTTGTTTGTCTGAAGTGGAACAATATATCACTTGCGTATTTTTATCCACATGTCGTGCTTCCATATCTCAAAGGTGACTAATTCTACGGAAACTACTGTTACAGATCGCAATCAGAAATGTGTTATATTACTTTAAATTCCCATATCGCTCCATTGAGTTGATCGAGTAATTCCCGGAGGTCTTAAGTCAACAAGACGCATATCATTTGGCACATGCCCGTCACGGAATCGAGCGCGCTCGTGGTCCTAAGACGGTGCAGAGTCCACGAAACATAGCAACATATGGAGTGTGCTATAAGACCATTTTTTGTAATTACGAAGTTTAACAGTTCGAATAGATATGCATTGCCTCAGAAATTGACCATATCTCAGCTGAGACCCGAAGCAATGTTTTAAACATCGATAAGGATTTTACTACTATACAAATTGTATGGACACTCCAGGCGCATTTTTGCCGTAGCCGTCGCCGTGATGTTCCACATAAAGTCCAAGGGCAAAAACATCATCCCCGCGAGCCGTATGCTGCATGTGCGAGGGTGAGCCGACGATGGCGTTTCAATCTCACCCGCGCAAAGGGAGAAAAGCGGGTAGGAATCGCGCGGTACGTCATCCGTCGCGTGCAAGTCCCCGGGGGTGGGGGGTGAGGGGTGTAGGGGTGGGATCGTACTCCCGCGGCAGCTTCGTATGGTACGGCCGCACGGTCTCTATCTTGAAAGCACTCGGCGATGTGCGCTGTGTTTTCGCCGATTAGTTCGCTTTGTAGCGAGAGGCGGCACTAAACCTGGCATAAACCATTGCTTTCACATAAAGTGTTTACATAATTAATTCACCAGCGCCGGGTTTCTCTCTGCAGCAAGACGTATCAGCGTATTGAAATTCCTGGTTGTCATGGCGGGACGCATCACAACGTTTCTTCTCATCTGTGCTATGTTCGCCTATGGTGAGTCCAAACTTTCTCTTCATTGTCGCTAAGAATGACATGTCCTGTCAGATGAGAGCACATTGATATTTTAAATTCACATCCTAAGACATGACATATTATAGAGAAGCATCAATTGTGTGAAACATACAGACGTTATTAGAAACGGGCATTTTCAGTCACATAAACAAATGAACAGTTCAATGAAAAAGGCACAAAATCCTGCAATATCGCCCAAGTGTAAAATAAGGAATTTATTGGGAAACGTGTTTGCTTTCCAGATTTATTCCCCCATCTGTCAAATTGACATAACTGTAGCAACAGGAACTGATTGATACGATCTGTCATTGAAGTGAGATATGGACAGGCATAAACAAGATTGGTAGAGACACTTTGAAAATCACTTGAGTTCACTGAAATTGTGGTGTCCAGTAAACATGTTCCGGTTACCAACATGCCGCCGGGTGAATTTCAGAAAGTAGCCTGTTGACAGGGTATTCGTGTTTAACTAATGCGGTACCAAGAGAAATATTTTTGTTCCAACGGCTATAGCACAAAAACGGTATTTCGTATATGTTTGTAATCGTGGCAGTTTCTATGTTGTGAAGGCTGTAATCCCCATGAATATCAATCCCTGGTATAAATCTATTCGTCTATTACCTGCGCAGGCGTCATGGCCATTCCAACTAATGAAGATGCTACAGCACGGGGAAGTTCAATCCCGACGAGTGCTGCCAATGAGGATGCAAGAATCGGATCAGATGTTCTCGGAAGCTTAGCGGGTGGAGGCCTCGGCTAAGAGTCACGTGACTGGCTGCACCAAGAGAGCAGCGCGGGAACACAGACTTTTGTCGCGTGCTCACTACTTCCTCAATCGAGTGCCTTTATCTCCACTGAAATAGAATAAAATGGCCGAACATTACGTTGAGATTGACTTTTGTGTTGTTTTATGAATAAACTTGTGTTCTTTGTCAGTCATAATTGTTAATCTTGAAATGAAATAGTGAAGTGCAAAAGTGCTAGTTATGAACAAATACAACGCTATCTATTTTGCTTAACCTCGATTTTGAGTCATCTGAGCACTTTATTCATTGTGGTACGCGTGCAAATTGGTGTCGCGAGAATGTCAGGTAAATATATTCTACGGTATCAGAAGAGATACATGCCCGTGTAAAAATACAAGTCCAGTACTTTATACCGAAACTACACTCTTAGCAAATACCGGCTTAAAACAACGCATATATGGCGGATAGTAGATCAAAATTTCGACGCTTTTAAATGGCTCACTGTAAGCGGCCTACTGCGTATGCGGCCCAGTAGTAAGTGGCCTATTTTATACGGCTCCTGTGTATACGGCCCACTAATAAGCGGCCTATTTTATGCGGCTCTTCTACATGGGGCCCATTCGTATGCGGCCTGTATTTATGAGGCCCACGCGTATGCGGCTTCTCGATATGCGGCTTGTTGTCAATGGCCCTCTTCGTTGCCTTGTAAAGGCCGCTTAATAATGGGCCCCATACCGATAATTCCATTAAGCGGGATTCTAGATCAAATCTGTCCGGCTTACTAAGCGGCTCAAAAATATGCGGCCCAAATATATCTGGCCCTACGGGCAAATTTTGGGGAAAAATAAAAAACACTTCCGTTACTCGACGTTTCAGAGGGACGTTACTAGCATTTTCGCAGTTATTTTACACATTCCCATCATAGGTAACAACACTGCACACACAACCATCACATCAATGCAAACACACACAACCATTGACAACGAGGATTCGAACCCAGGCCATCCGCGTGACAAGCAAACACTGTAACCACTATACCACAACACTACGCCTGCGTCATGGCTTCGCATGGCAATATATACGCACTTATCACAAGGTTTTTTTTTAAACCTTTGTTTTAAGTTGATCGCCGGCTGTAACCTATCGCCATAATTATGTATGTATGATATATACGTGTGCAGAACATTTAGCGAATATTCGCGGGCTACAGTCAGAACCAATTCGTGTGTGGCCATAATTGCTCAAATGCTGCTGTAATTGTGTACAATAACGTATCTAAATCGCTGCTGTTTCGGCAGGAAGCAAATATGTATCGCCAGCTGCTCGCACCCGTTGCTGATCTTATATACAAATATACAGAAAGGATCGCGTTTTCAGCTGCCGCATTCGTGGGGGATTTATAAGAAAAGCAGTCCCAAGTACGTGAGTTTTAGATTTTGCGTACACCGACAGGCAACTAAAGCGCCACGCTCTTGGGAGTCCTTTTCTATTTCTTTGGCGTGCTTTCATACGGCGGTTTGCGTCCCCTGGTGCGCAACACGCGTGCAAGTGAACGACACGTCCCCGAGTGCATTTCCAAGTGCCGGCATTACATAGCAATAACCAATCACGCGCTCATAAGCAACCAGCCGGCAACGAACTGTTTTCGATAATGGTTGGCAAAATACACGTAGATCCCGGTGATCGGTAAAGCTGGCAAATCCTAGCAGTTCCACTCTGCGAAGTTCTTACGTCTTCCACAGACTCGCAACATCGATCACGTCGATTCAGGTACGCTGGCAGCATTCCAATGTTTGTAATGCGCCCTTGCTGTGCCCTGTCAATGCCTCCTTTACTAGTAAAGGAGGCATTGGCCCTGTTATGATGAATGTCTTCCAATGCCTGTCCTCTCAAGGAATCTCATGCAAACAATGCAATGTAGCGCATATCGTTTGATTGCTTGCAACGTAGATACTTACGCTCCGCTCAGCTTACGCGTTTGACGTAGTGAAGGTGCGTGTAATATAGCTGAGCGCTGCCATGGTGCAGAGTTTATGAAGAATCTAGTTCGCAACTGACTCGTGAATTTGACTCGTGAAAAATGCCGAGAAACAGTAACCGATTTTATTCCTTCGATATCACTCGCCGCGCAGAGTGGCCGTACAGAGCCAACAGGGCGACGCGCCAGGTTTCACTCGGGCGGGTGTTGACCCCAAGAGGTAGAAGACATTATTGAGGCGAAAAAACGCAGGTCAAAGGCGAAAAAACGGAGCATTCGCGGAAAGAGTACTTCCCGGGGCTCGAGGCTGGCGCGCAGACGGGCGAGGCCGCGGAGTCCCCAGCTGTAGATCGAGAACGGCGGGTCGAAGTTCGTTCTTGTGTCGGACTGGTTCGCTACGACCGTTGTTTATTTGTGCAAGCGAAGTTCTCCTTGGTTCTGACAAATGGCGAAGTGTGACAGGTGTGGAAAGTGCGCATATGAATTCGCTCACATTCGGCCGAGAACATTTTCTGCTTAGCGACACTTTGTGACCATAGAAAGGTGGGAAGTAGCAAAAGCTGAAATGGAATGAACTACGATTGTGATCCACATACATAAGGCTCCGTAACAAAATGTGAGCTTTGATTTGGGGCCCTGATGGAAACTACGCTTTTCTTTCCTTCCTTCAAAATCTCTCTAACCTGCGCCCAGTCATTCTGAGGCTCCAATTTTCATCACAGCGATGGTATATTGCACAGCTGTGTACAATATATGTACGGTGTTTTGTTCTACGCCGGTCCATGTTCAGTCACTGCATAGATGAGTCTGCCTGATAACATGAGGTTAATGGGTTTGCAAGTTTTCACAATAAATGCCAAACTCTTATGCAACTTGCAGTAAAGCTGGATGCGCGATGACAAGTTCTTTGTACATGGTTGAGTGGGCTATGACAAATTAGCAAACTTAAAATAAGAAAGGAACAAATCAATTTGTGGATCTCAGTCAATACACCAATTTATGAAGTGCTCACTCATCTTTGCTTGGCCACATCAGTGTTATTTTGCACTTGCAAAGAATCTCCAGGCTTACAAGGATAAAATCATACTTGGCATGTCATACTTGGCATGCTGGGACGTAACCCCACGGTCGTCAGTCCCGACGTTGTGAAGCTGCCTAACGACGTAAGATCCAAGATTTCTATACACTGGATATCACGCAATATGCATCCGACCTACAACGAAGGACGAAGACGAGCCAGGGGTAAAGCTCTGCTCGCCAGTGCCCGCTTGGATTAGGATTGAACATGCTTCGTAGACGCTGCTTCGTACGCTCAAGAAGAAGCCTTCTCCTTAGTGGTCATCGACTGTGATTCCAAAACCATCAGCTGCGCTACCATCCGCACTTATAGTTCCAGCGTTGCAGAACAGGTTGCCATTGCCCTTGCATTGACGGACGGTGTACATGACACGATTTATTCAGACTCCAAGACCGCCATCAGGGCCTTTCAGATGGAAATGGTGGCTCCCCAGGCCCTACATATCCAAAACGCTAAAGACCTCAAACATCACTCATTGGCCTGGTTCCCTGCGCAGCTTGGAAACATTGAGGGTGCCTCGCTCTACCCCAACGAGGAGGCACACTCGGCTGCACAAGTTTTGACTTACCGTGCGCCGGGTAATGCGTCCTCTCCTGGGCAACCCGAGCCTCTCTACTAGTACAAGATCTGCAAACATAATTATCTATCAAAAAGACTCCTGCCTCTGCCGTACTCCTCGCAGTACAGGGCCCAGGCAGTCACTCTCAGACTTCTACAAACAAGCACTTACTCGAGCCCTGCGGCACTGCACACAATGTACCCCGAACGGTTCCCAAGGCCGGACTGCCCCCTGTGTGGTGGTTATGCGAACTTTGCGCATGTCCTGTGGGGCTGCGCCTCTGGCGGTCCCCTTTTCACCCAAGAGGAAATGATGAAGCTTATTAAGGCCCAGGATCAGACCTCTCAAATCCTGGCAGTCCAGAGGGCCCGCAAGAGGGCCGTCAGGTTTGACCTGATGGTCCCTGAGTGGGCCTAGCCAAGTGACGTCGAGTTTACTCGCATCTATTGTGGACCGAATAAAGTTGTTTCACTCACTCACTCACTTAGAATACATGTTCATGAAGTTTTAACTATACAATGTGTCACAGCAGACACCACTTAGGTTCCAATATACATAGCTTTATACTGTGTGTACCAGCTAACATTAGCCAAGCTGTTTAATGACAGTAAAACATTTAATAACATGGTGCAAGATACAATTATAAAACCTAAGGCATGTGGTCATCAGAGGTCTGACAACCGAACACCAAAGATCTTAAAATTGTATTTTGCATCTTAGTTTTTAATCATTTTTTAAATAGCTTGGCTAATGTTAGCTGGGACCAGCGTTGCCAGATTGGACAGTAGGGACGACACCAGAAACTCGCTAATATTTCCCCAGATTTCACCAGACACTAAAATTGCCAAAAATTACTAAGAATCACCCAAAATCATAATTTCTTGTGAATAAACAAACACTCACCAAAGTTTTTTTTATTTTTTGTTGCAACTTTAGCGAGGGTTGTTTATTCGCAAGAAATGGGCACGTAAAGTTAAGGAGCTTGAGCATGCTCTAGCCGGCAGAGTGCGCCCTATTGAAAAACATGAACGAGAATTACGCGAGAAATGTGCGAGATGTACGCATCTCGTAAAAAAAATGTGCGATGTGTGCGAGAAGCTACGCAGATTCAACGAGATTGCGTACAAATTGTACGATGTGATATGCGATGTGTGCGCACTGGGCTCGTACAAGCAACGAGTTCTTGCACGAGAACTACGAACTGCATCAAAGTATACGCACTGGCATCGTACAAGCAACGAGATCTTGCACGATAACTACGAGCTGAAAAAAAGTTTACGAATTGACTTCTTACAAGCAACGAGTTCTTGCACGAGCTGAAAAAAAGTTTACGAATTGGCTTCGAACAAGCAATGAGATCTAGAATGAATTTGAAGGCATGATAGCTGTGTGGGAAGCGACAACAAAGTCACCAACCAAAGCAGTTTATTCACACTGACCCATACAATATAGTGTGCGGTGAATTCATAGTTTCATGATAATACTACATGTATTCATGGTTTTAACCGATGTATTGTACAATGTCACAGTAGTGTCTCATGATGCAGGTGCATATACCAGGTGTACAGCAATTATAAACAATGTGAACAATTACTTTAGCAGCCATTCCTTACATCCATGTGTGTAGCAGGTAGAAGGGACAGAAATGGTTGCAAATGAGAACACATATTGTCACTTCGGCCTAGCAAAATAGTTCTGAAACAGCTTGACACAACAAAGAAGCTTCATAACACTTATGTCGATGAAAAATGAGTACAGTGCAAGTTCACAGCATTGCATATAATAGGTGAGCCAGTCCATAAGAGCTCATTGTGTACTTAAGAATAATAAACAAACAAAGCATGAAAAATTGTGATTTTCAGTCAAAAGGTCACTCATCTGTTTCACCTCTGTATGTGTCCCGTCTTGGACAGTACACGCACCGAGTCAGGTTCTCTGTGGATGACACTTTCTTTGAAGCAACATAAACTATCCCACAGACAAAAATAACAAAATGTTCAATATTGACAGTGTCAGGAAGGATGAGCGGGCAGCTGGAGTAGACATTAATTCTTTTACGACAAGGCACTTGCGTTACATATATGCCATGTAATCTAAGCCAATTCTAGCTCCATTATACAATGCATTCATTTTTTTAAATAGAAAGGTTACGTTCAATCACTTCACTGAGAAAAAGGTATATGCTGGATATAAAAGCTCTTCATAGCAAGCTGTGGCCAAAGCGAGTGGCTTTAAAAAACTAGGGAAGACCACAGAACATTTAATGTTAATAATTGAGCCCAAATAAGCAGCGGTGTACATGCACTGAGAAAGCAAAATTGTATCAACTATGGAAGTGGTGGTCAAACAGCACCGCTGTGCTCTACGCCCTCATTGCTATCAAAGAATGGCAATTCCTGTATCCGCATCACATTTTTTTCTTCAATTAATCACATGCGGTTTCTATTATTTCTTTTCTGCATCATCTCCCCAGCGGCTCTGTATTCTGTTTAGCGCATGTTCCATGCATGTTCGGCATTTCCTGTCCTTATTGCGACGCTTCCCAAAAAATAAAGCTAAGTGCATATTTCAACCAACATTTAATGTGGTGTTGCGTTTCTTCATTTGTTGGCGGCAGCACATATGTAACATGCAAATGTGTAGTTGGAAGTTAGCACATCTACCATCTAGTGCGTAGCTATGCGCCACCACCAGGTATATATTAAAAGTTACACTATACATACAAGGAATCTCTTGAGGCACTAGTGCTATTGTATACGTTTTAGTACATCATTAATTCCTAACGGAATTCTTATAGTCATAACTCTAATCATTAGTCATTGTCATTATTTTAATATCAATATATTTTACGCAATTTACAGCGTCTTCCTTTTAGGCCCTTTTACAGCCACGCTACCTCAACCATTTAACTCATAGACCACTCTATTCATAGTACACAGATAAACCATCACAATTTGTCATGGCGCTTCTTGGCCATATCTGGCCCTTGCGCCAATAAAAACCACATATTATTCAGTGGCATTGTTGCGCAATGCATCGAATCCTGCTAATATGTCTACAGTGCAGATTCCTCAGCGACATCGCTTGAGTAAAGCTTTCACTGCAGTATCATTTTAATTCTTTTCCGAGAGAAAAATCTCTCTCGCAGTGCAAGAAATAGTGTGTAATCTTTGATTAATACTTAAGTTTTAAAGCAGTAGCAGTATAGTTAACAGGATGGTAAATTGAGCTAATTGGGATTCGTTGTAATAACAGCACTAACAGCAAGGGACAAAAAATGCCCGACACAGGCTAAAAACAATGTGCGTGTAGCACTAGCTGTTACTTCCCATTCAAAATTATGGAAGTTTTGCCCACCACAGTAGTTCAGCGGCTGCGACAGTCTGCCACAGAGCACAAGGTCACAAAAACAAATTGTCAGTGTTGTCAGCCACAATCCAATGGACCAGAATTCAAAACTGCTCATGTGTAGATTTATGTGTACATTGATGGACTTGAGGTTTTCAAAATATATGGATCCCTTTATATCGCTTTTTCATTGTCTGGCCTTCGTACATGACACCAGTAGATTATTATATCTCCTTTGCTTTAAACAGCCATAGGCATAATAAGAGGATACTCTCTCATACTTGCTCATCAATATTCTCGGAGGCGTGCACTCGTTCACACTCATGTGTACTTATATTGTTCACATTTGCAGTTACAGCATTCATAGTTGCTTCCATTGGCACTTATTGGTGCCCAGTAATGCTAATTCTTACATCCACAACCACTCACTGGCACTCGCTCGCATTACATTCACTCACACTTGCAGACCCCCCCCCCCCTGTTTTCATACTCGCATTCACTGAAAGTTAGTGTCACTAAATTTCATTCGTAGTCATGTTTATCAGCACTCACTGCTGTTCATACTTTAATCCTCGCACCTTTTATCAATCAGTAGCTCCCTACTATGCTTGTACAATAAGTGTGGAGCAAGTATGAGTCAATATACTCCTGAACATTTTGACCTATGCAAATCCCCAGCTCGTGTTTTCTTCCAGTGCAGGAAAGTGCAATAGTATAATCACTATATGTTTCTAGGACTTTGACTAGTTCTCAGTAGTAGTGACAGCATGTAGTGCTCTGCACATGCACATGAGGCAAAAGATGGGCTGCAATATTTTGACCAGCAAGATAACCTTATGCATTTCAGATTAAGAGCACCATGTAGTGTTATACAAATTTTTGCATGATATAAAGCTTTAAATATAGTGTAATCTTGCTTTGAATTTAGTCTGAAAAACATTCACACTTCAGGTTATCCATGAAATGAAAAGTCAGTGTTTGATGTTTCTCGTACTTATGCTGGGTCATTATTACATTCGGTTCCCAACCAACCTTTTTTTCTAGTCCAGACATATGTTCACATACCAGCTCACAAGCATGCTGCTTACTTTTCACTCCAGATCTGTGTTCTGGGTCAATTACAAGAAAGGTAGCAGCTTAGGTTATGTTTAATTTCAGGTATTGTTCAACTCTAGAAAAGTGTTCAAAAGAACTTTGCCATTGCTCTTAGACAAAACACAAAGCTTTATATTTCATGTACTATGCTAATGAGTCTGTGGCCTACACATTCAAATAACTATGATTTGTGGTGATGGACAATCGCAAGGTTATTGGTTTCTGGATTTCAAGACAATGTGTGCAGAGAGGGGACATCACAGCAGGTGGCCAGTGTTGTGCAACCAGAACCTGCCATGCTGCATGAGGTATGTATACATAATACATTAAAACCCATCTTGTAAGTCTTCTATGAGGCTGTGAAAGATAAGTTAAGATCTGGAAAGCTGAACAGCCAAGAAGGAGACATATTCATTGGCATTTAACTATGCCTATGTACTATACCGCACACACGCACGCACACACACACACGTATTGACTATACTGCAGCGGTTGCGTAGCGGTACAGCATCCACCTCGTATTCGGGAGGTACCGAGTTCAAATCCTGGTGCCACTGGAAATCCACTCTTTTTTTCTCCAATGGGTAGAGGTCCCCTAGCCTGGTGCTCGGCTCACATGGGGGTTGTTCACATCTCTAAAAAGGGCGCTCAATAGAGATTTGCTAGTTGTCTCTGGGCATGCCTGCTTATCCAACCACAGATGGTCTTGTTGAAGAGCATCCGCCGCAGCTGTGGGAGGCAAGTGCTGCCCGCCGGGTGCCTACCGGTAAAACATCCCCACCTCAATAGGTGCATTTGAGTCACCACATGGGAAATGGCCGCCATAGGAGCGGCCCAAACATCACTTTTTTATGCTCATGAGGGTTTCGACATGAATTCGGGCGCGGGATCCTTTCCCATGTGTATCGCACCTGAAGAAAGGCGAACGTAAGGCCGGGGTACACTTGTGCCCATTTGAAGCAGTGGGTGCCTGGCGGTGGTGGGAATCGAACCCGCAGCCGAGGCGGGCGCTCTACAACGAAGCCATGGCTGCTAGAGACTATGAATGATATCGTTGCTTTCAACACTTTATCTCTAGAGAGTAGACTCTGAAGAGAGCAGGCAAAAGTACTGTCTGGTTAAGTTTTAGCAGAATAAAATGATCTAGGGAACATTGATCTTCATCTGTTTGGATCACAAGCACCTGTTTCTTAAAAGCTAAGCTTTTTTTCCTCCATTTTTCTACCTTCCCCCTAGCCTGGGTTTGGCTGTGGCACCTTTGTGGATATGATTGTGAATATGTATATGAAGGTTTATGTGCACAAATTGCAGGGTCCAGCACTTGGGCTGACATTAATCTTGAACTCTCTCGAATTCGGTAATGCCAGTTAGCTTGTCATGTTCTGCACAAAAAGAAAGTTGCGATTTTAAACCTGGACATAATGATGGTGTGAACGTATTTTGAAATCGTACGGACCTCTTAAAGGCCCAACCGCATGCACGCGGTATTCAAGCGACGCGACAGGCACACCCTGTCGCGTTGTCGTGTTGCGGCATGGAGCAACCACATGAGCACGACATCGCGAAAAGAGTAGTGACAGATTTACATTGTTGTGCGAATAAGTATTATCATGCGCGCGTAAAGAAATCTGAACTTTATTCTAAAGGTCAAGGTTTTATCTAGATTTAGCTAAATATGCTATCACCCCCAGTGGAAATCCGTGATATGCTGCCAGCGTAAAATGCCGTGGCGCCATTTGTTGAGTAAAAGTTAAAACACTTTCTCGGCTCTCGGTGTCGTCTCAGCCCTAACAGCGTCAAAACAAACAACCAATGTCAATAATAATGACAAGAGAGGGCTGATACTTAGTCCTCAGTTAGCGATGAGACGAAGCGATGACTGATTGTAGCATTAATTTTTTTGTTGCTGTCACAGCAGAGAGCAAGTTGCAAGAGCGAATTCAGATCGAAGCGGGCAGACTGATTGCTGCTATGTTGTTGCGAAATCGCTGTCCCCAGCGGATGTCATCGTGCTGACTACCGGGCTACGAGGGATATTTTTTGGCTGGCCAGAAACAGGCGACGTGACCAGCGTCAGCGACGGATTACCCTCCGCGACGGCAAAACCTGTCGCCGTCGCTTGTTGCTGTCGCTTTAAAATCGCGTGCATGCGGGTGCGCCTTTATGGAACAACGCATTGTATTCAGGGTTGGTTTAGGCATTCATTATGTGCCACTGTGCTACAAGGGGTTTAGAATTCTTAAATTTAGCTAGATGTATGTCGTGCAAACATGACGTTGCTTTTGTCATTGTTACATCGCTGAATACAGTGAAAATCTCGGACTGTGTATCTGTATCTGCCTTGTTCGGCATTTGCAGTATGGCGTAGCTTGTAAACAATGTAGTGCATAAATATAATAATTGCATGAGAATAGTGCACATAAGCTTATGGTGAACAAACATAAACAATGCATAATTAAGATTACTGGTCCCATAGGGTGCAAGTAAACACTATTGTATGAACCCTTACTTTTATAGCACTTCATTAAGCATGTCACAAAGGCTTTGCTTCACGTTGATTCCAATGTGTGTTGATCTGCATCATTTTTTTGCTGTTCTGCATGGGTTGCCATACTGACTATTGCTCAATTTGTATTTGTTCTCTGCTCTCTGGATCCATTGTACACCCTGAAGGCACTCGTTGCTATGATGTATGAAATTGCTATTTGTGTTCAGGACGAGTGGGATCTCGAGATTCCTGTAGTGTATAAGATGCTGCCTGTCAATTGCCATTCAGCACAGCCCAGCTGTGTCCTTGGGCCTCGTGCACAGTTGCCAGGCACCAAGGAAGCTGATGGTGTGCCTTCCACAAATGTGAGTGTGTAGATTTATCCCGATAATTTGCAGCTGCTAAATCACTATGCTTGCTAGAAAAACTGTAACAAAGTTTTTGTTTCCTCTAGTTAAGCAATGTGTATTTTGAACTAATATTGCCACGCATATACTCGCAGTTGGCCTGCTTGAATTTTCCAATAATTTGTGCTCTAGTTTATGCCAACTCAGTATGAGAGACATGCTGTGCGGACAGAGCTGTGTGCCTCCTGCGAAAGAGGTGTACTCCTATGTTTGAAAGTACAGAGGCCACTGCGGATCTATTTTGCATGGAGCCTGCACCACGTCAAATAAAATGGCGGCACGCAGACACTACCATGTTCTACTGGTAAAATAGTGCAATTGAACCCTGGAATGACAAAATTGATAGGCAGCACGAAAAAATTCACTTTTCAAGAATTGTCAATTGAGACCGTACAGACAAGAATGGCGATGGAAACGAAAGTTTACTGTCACAATTCTCGTAGCAGTCAACAAACAAAATGGTGTCCATGATGTGTTCCCTGTAATCGCACAATCATGATGTGGTGGTATTTTCTGACTTTAAGTGGGCAGAAAATGTGTTTCAGCACTTTTTAGACTCTTTAGTATTCACCACCATCATCAGCCTATTCATGTCCACTACAGGACGAAGGCCTCTCCCTGTGATCTCCACTTACCCCTGTCTTGCGCTAGATGATACCAACTTGTGCCTGCAAATTTACTAACTTCATCATCCCACCTAGCTTTCTGCCGTCCTCGACTGCACTTTCCTTCTCTTGGTATGCATTCTGTAACTCTAATGGTCCACCGGTTATCCATCCTATGCATTACATGGCCTGCCCATCTCCATTTCTTGCGCTTAATGTCAACTAGAATATCGGCTATCCCCGTTTGTTCTCTGATCCACACCGCTCTCTTCCTGTCTCTTAACGTTAGTCCTAATATTTTCGTTCCATCGCTTTTTGTGCTGTCCTTAACTTGTTCTCGAGCTTCTTTGTTAACCTTCAAGTTTCTGCCCCATATGTTAGCACCGGTAGAATTCAATGATTGTACAGTTTTCTTTTCAAACGACAGTGGTAAGCTCCAAGTCAGGATTTGGCAATGCCTGCCGTATGCACTCCAACCCAATTTTATTCTGTGAATTTCTTTCTCGTGATCAGGGTCCCATGTGAGTAATTGACCTAGATAAACGTACTCCTTTACAGACTCTAGAGGCTGACTGGCGATCCTGAATTCTTGTTCCCTTGCCAGGCTTTGAGCATTATTTTTGTCTTCTGCATATTCATCTTCAACCCCACTCTTACACTTTCTCGGTTAAGATCCTGAATCATTTGCTGTAATTCGTCCCCGTTATTATTGAATAGCACAATGTCATCTGCAAAGCGGAGGTTGCTGAGGTTGCTGAGGTATGCATGCTCATTGTATGCATTGTATTCTGAGTGGTATTCTGTCTAATGTCAGGTCTAAACTGTTTTCTATAAAACAGAGAAACAAGGAAAGCTAGGTTGGTTACACTGTAAAAAAAAAAAAGCTGCAGTCTACGGAAAAAACTGAAGGTAAAAAGTTGCCGGACACTTTCCGTAGAAAGAAAACGGTGTGCTCCGTAGAACGGACAGTCCGTAAACCGAGGTCAGCAATTACAGAACTTGTCCGTTAAGTGATACTGGAAATAACGGACAGTCCGTAAACCGAAGTCTGCAATTACAGGACCTGTCCGTTAAGCGATACTAGAAATAACGGACAGACTACGGACAGTCCGTAAACCGAAGTCTGCAATTACAGAACCTGTCGGTTAAGTGATACTAGAAATAACGGACAGACCGTATATATATACGGTCTGTCTGTAATTGAAAAAACGGGCCTCATTTTACGGTCTGTCTGTTCTATAGAACAGACTGTAAAATGAGGCCCGTTTTATCAATTACAGACATGCTGTAACTAACGCTGTAAGACAACAGACAGTCCATAGAACGCGTACAATGTAAAGCAAGGTTTCTTGTAGCAATTACAGAAACAGCCCATTTATTGGAAATGAAGAATGGTATACTGAAGAAAAAAAATGTACCGACACTATGCAGAACTTGCGGCTATACAGTTGGCAAAAAAGGTTTGAGAGTAGATGCTTCTGCACATTTTTTTTACACAGCATAAAAGACGCAAGATGATGGGAAGATCATATAATACAGGAAACAGCATCATCCATACTCTTTCCTGTTTCATTTCAAGTTTTACATAAAACAAATTATTGCAAACCAACTATCATAGCGCGAAGTACAGAAATTATTCAATGGTTCATAATGACCAAATGGTTTTCCTCCCGAACATAAAGATTTATATAGACTGAAACCATGTAAAAACAGTGTTCGCATGTTCCCTTCTTGCATCCACTGCTTTACTTTCGTCATGTCATTGTGTTGTATACTTGGGCTGTCAATGGCATACATAAAGCATACTTGCGCAGCTTCATGTGAACCCAACCCATCAACCAACTGCTGGTCTGAACAAAAGTTATATTTATTACAAAAAATAGATGAAGAAAAAAGAGAAAAAAACTGCAGGACTAGAAGGATTCCGGAAGCTTCATTACCTGAAAAGAAATGAATAGAGTAAGTTATTAGGGCCTTCATTAGCCCCCCCCCCCAAATACATCAAGCAGACACCATAGGAGACACTTCCTCAGCTGTAAAGTACTAGGAAGTGCTAGCCCATAAACCAGTCTCCACGTGCAGGCACTATTTGCCACCACTGAAAAACCACCTTCCTAACTAAAAAGCGCCAGGTGTTGCCTACTGAAACCTACATGCCAAGTGCAATATCTCTTGCAATGGGGAGGGTGGGGCTGAGAACAAAACAGAAATGACATGCAGAAGACAGCATGAAGTGCAGTTGGGAGCAAAAGTCTAGAGACCATGGTATAAGCAAAAATGTAAATTTTTTGCCTAGCAAGCAATGCAGCGTGAAATAGTCAATGCATTACACTGGTCTAACAGGAGCACACAGGCCTTAGCACTTAGTGTCCACCAAGGCTGCGAAGAAAATATTTGATGGCACCCTGTGGTCTCTAGACTTGCTCACAACTGCATATATGGCATCTCATTTGAATATTGCTGCACTGTCAAACTTCAGAACCAGTACTTAATTGGTTTTCCTTAAATGGTGATGCACTTATGACATCCCCAGAAATATCAGCCAGTAAGAAGCACCCATTGCATGCAATGACCTCTGTCAAGCAGTGAAAAACAAGTACAGCCGGCCCTGTGATCACATAAAGCGAGTCAATGCTTTGAAAAAAAAATGTGTCAGGCCTGTGTCATCACATGGTCCATTCATCCATTTAACTGATTTAGTGCATTAGCTTTAGCTAGTTCAATGCCAGTCCTTACTCATGCAGCACTGGCATGACAAGTGGTACGAGCCCAACACAATCATGCTAGTGCAAGCTAAATCTGCCTGCACGTCAAGTGTGAAACAGACAAGTGCAGACTAAGTGGAATGGACCTACAGTAACCCTTCAAAAAGGGGCTAAGTGGTTACGTTATCAGGTAGGGCATTTATTCGAGCCAACAGATGCATCAAATGGTTCTTGCTAAAATTAATAACTTTATGCCTAAATAAGAACTGCCTAAAGGGTATGGCATCTCTGTAGCTCCCACATTTTTAAAAACATTGCCGAATAAAACCCCACCTAAATCCTAAAACTGAACATTTACTTCGAACAGTTTTAACTCATTGTCAAGTCGAAGCATGGTATTTACAGCATTATAAAAATGACACACAACATGCATAAAAATGCCCCGTGAAAAAAAATTTAGATATAACCACTCACAGCTTCAACATTTCACTTGCAGCTTCCGGGCTAATGACATAATCTTGTTATGTACACTTGTCCGAGACTTCTTCCCTTGTGCTTTCGTGCCCGTTGAAGGTTGTATGTGAAATAGCAGCCTGCAAGACAAATACATTTCCTTTAATACACATATCGGGTACCATCAAAGCACTTTCTTCCTTAATGCAATCTGAGCTGCTACCGCCCGCAGGGGCTGCTCCTATGGTCACTCAGTCCCTCTCGTGCCCGAGAGGCAGCTCTTAACACCCTGTGCAACTTGCTCGAGCAGTCTAACCGCGCCAGCCGGATACTCAACACGACAAAAAACAGTGCCAGTGTATGGGTGGGGGAGGGGGTTTCATGAAAGTCACTCCACAAGCGAGCTATGAGATATGTGCTTCTCTGTACATATGTAAAAAGTCTCCTCTATTCTCTCTCCCTGTTCATTACTCCCACACCCACTGCTGATCGTTGTTCAGGTGTCAGCCGTGCATACTAGACAGTTTACGGTGCAGTCAGCAGTAAAAATTTCTTTCCTTTATTTTGAATATATATATTTCTTCAAATAAACAACCATTTAGTACTAATGCAATCTATCACCTGAATATCTCGCCTCGACCAGTTAAGTATCCATGCGTACAAACTTGTATTATACAAAAATTAAAGGGTCATGTATGCGGCTTATACTGTGTGCCTCAGAAAACACCACGTAAAGTTTAAAAATAAAGTGGTACACTTCAGGCAGATTAGGTCAACGTATTTTCATCTCAAGTAAAACAGACCGTTTTGAAGCAGAGGAGGTTAGCTAATGAGTGACGAAAAGCTGTACAGCGTACTGAGAAACAACCAATAAAATTTCTTGCGTAGTACTTCTTTCTGGGGTCACTGAAGAAATATTGCTGAATGCTAGCACATCTAGTTTTCAGCACAGTAAAATGTTTTCGATGAATGAGGCCTGCATACCTGCCATAAAAACTGTTGACAAGAGTTTCCATTCGAGAGCTGTGCCAGGTTATCAAAACAAAGGGGCCAACGAGGCCATGGTTATTTGCTTTTTTTTCTGATTAGTGATTATCATGCACTCCACGTTATTTGAAACAAATTGAAGGCCCTGAAGTTCAGACGTGCAAGTGCACAGTGAGATTCCCCAAAAATATTTTGCAAGCTTTCTTTAGAGCCCCAGAAGTACTAAGAGCTGACATCTTGAAAACAACTTCGTTGGGTATTTCTGGGTAGATTCTACAACTTTTAAATTAAGTCTTGTACCATAATACAATATTTAAAATTTTACATAAACATAATTAGCTAACAAGACGACTCCAAAATGAAAAAGAATGAAACGTGACTGAATAAATGACAGTATCATTTTTAGTTTGGTTCAAGCACTCATGTTACCTAAATACGTGGCGGCTGCTTTAACAATTCAGTGATGCTACAGGCAAGACAAGGCCCATTAGAGCCCGCTAAAGTATGTTATACAAATGCTATCTGGCTAGCCCAAACTGCTTTGAGTCCCCTATGCTAAAATTTCATCATATCCCTTATCTGCTGGCATGAACGTATTGAACTATGTCAGAAATAATGGAAGTCAAAGGAACATTAAAGATGGGTAAATATGCAAGCCTGCACTGAAGCGTAAAAACTGCTTAAAAGTAACATGTTGGTAAACTAAATAGCAGTGTCCAGTACCTTTGGAGAAACTCTAGTGTGGTTGAACCCTCCTCGGCATATGTGATATTAAACACATAATAGCACAAAAACATCAGGCAAGTTGCTTCCGTGAAGCTCAACGCTTGCGAGAAGAGGACCTCGTGGTCGCATGTCACAAAGCATTGCTTGCTGAAAATGCTACCTGTAAAAATGGAATAACAAAGCATTCAATGTGGTTAATCTCTTGGATGGTGTTAGGATGATCAGAGTAACCTACAGTACTTTCCTACAGCAATTTAACTTAACTAAATGCATCCCCACTCGGAAAATGCCATTACATAAGCTATGCCAGTGTGCATGGATGGCATTAATTTTAACAGAGTACAAGGGCACATGTGTCGTATAAAGTACTACCTGGATTCTAGTGGCAATTGAAAATGAGCAACGTCTGCAATGAATGACTTCTGCAACCATGAAGTCATGTTAATCAGTTATGATGCATAGCAGAAGTTGTCACTATGTGCCAATCCAAAATAGGTTCTTCTGGGCAAATCAGTGCTGGTTCTAGAGCATAGCACTTTACCATACAGGATATCAGTAAAGCTCAATAAGGCAAAAGAAATATTGTGTATAGCATGAAAGGCACAAACAGTAAGTGAATGGAAATGAAAGATTACAACATGCAGATCCAGTGGAGAGTGTGGTAAAGAAACACAGACATGAACGTATGCAGAAGGGTTAAAAAATACAATTTAAAAAAAAGAAACAAATGGACATACATCAGTACATGTAGAAAATGCATCATCGATAAAATTATTGATAAGTTAGCGCTAAGCCAAGACAACGAGAATGCGTACAGCACTCTGACAATGCCTTGAGGTGCAATCCAAGCGACGACACAAATGAATTTAGATTGTGAACATCACTCAAGAGGCAATTCCAGAGCTCTACCATTAACAGAAAGAAAAAAGTATTTTGGTTTGTCATAATATGATGAAAATGGTATATATTTACCATGGCTTGTTACCAAGGGGACGCGCGCTATCACGCAGGGCGAACTCCCCCGCGCGCTATCACGGAGGGCGAACGCTCCGTGGAAAGCAAACGCGACCATTGCGCGAAAGGCCCTGGGGGTATGGCAGGGAGAGAGGGAGGCGCGGCGACACTGTGCTCCGGCACCAAAGGCGTATATTGCAACCAAGGCAGTGCAGGAGGGAGCGGGGGGCGGGGGGGGGGGGGCGCAGCTTCTACTCTGCCAACAACCGTGCTCGTACGTTAGCTGTGGTGGTCACCTGCTCCGTCTCTTATCTCCACACGGCTGTGACCTTTGTATGCGCTGTGCATTCACTGCTCAGTTTCCGTTGAAGCAATAGATCGCACGAACCTTCGCCCGCTGCGGCGGCTAAGCTTGCTGCCAGCGTTTTGACAGTCGTCTGCAGTCATTCAGTGTGATCTATTCATGTTTGCTTGTGTGCTGACACCACGCTTGTTAATTCAGTTAGTAATAGTCGAGCCTATCTCACATGCTCATTTTCCAGCCTGCGCTACACATGCAATGCTGCCCGGATCGGCAGTGCAGCGCTACAGGTGTGTATATATCCCTTCGCACCCGCACGTGCTGCCCACGGGAAGCGCTTCTCATCAACACCACCGTTTCACACGCGCCTCTTCTGTCGGTCTACTTACGCCGCAGCACACCTGCTTACTTACTAAGCTCATGTTTACTACAATTCATATTGCTACCAAAGCCGCTCGCCTTACTTCGTATGACATCGCTGTGTTGCTATCGCATTCATTGCTTCGCCCTTAAGGCGAAACTGATATTTTTTGTAAAGTTTAAGAGGTTGTGGTAAAGAAATTTCAGAGTCCAACTTCCTCCAGCATGCTAGTGTTGGTTTGCCTGCTTGGATGCAAAGTGCAGCTATGGTGTCATTCCTTGTTTACTTGGTGTAAATGAATCTGAGCGCCCCATTTTGAATCTTTCCTAGTGCCAAGTTTAGGTACTGTTCATGTGGGTTCCATACTAAGCTGTCATATTGTAATATTGACCTAACCAGTGCCTTCTAAGCAGCAATTTTACTGACGGGGTAGTCGCCACTATTTTTCTATGCTGAAATCCTAGTTGCTTAAAAGTATGCGTGTATGCATCATTGACGTGAATCTCCCATTTCAATGACCTCGTTATTGTGGTGCGAAGATATTTTACCGAATCGACTCATACCACAGAGGTATTCATTAGTTGAAAATCATTTTTTTACAAGTTAGTCACACGTGGTTTTGCTTGTTTTAATTTGCATACTCCAATTGTAGCACCAAGTCGCAATGTTTTCTAGACACTTATCTGGTCATTGGCTGTTTCGACAGGACTGTAAATATAAACAGGAGACTCATTGGTGAAAAGCCTTGTTACCCCTCGTTCCATACATTAGTAGATGTCGTTAATATAGTGCAGGACCTAGTACCAATCCATGCAGCACACCAGAAAAAACACCAAGATGGTCCAATTCAGCATTATTTATGCAAACAATCGGAGACTGATTGGGCAGATAGGCTTCAATCCATGAAACAAATTTTGACACTAATTCTAACAGTTTTGAGTTTTAAGACTAGTATGATGTGTGTAAGATGTGGTCGAAGGCAATTGAAAAAAAAATCTATAAATACTATCAGGCTGAAGTCTCAAATGAATTGTTGTAGCAAGGTCGTGTATCATTTCTTGAGTGAAATCCGAGGGGTGCTTCCTAAATATTTCTGCTTTCCAATTTTCAAATGCACCTGCAAACTAATGGCCATCTTTTAGCAATAGCTGTGGTTTTCCACACACAGAAGTCTGTGTAGACAGAACTTTGAGGGATCTTTATTGTATGCTTGCAATGTCAGTTAAGCAAAACAAAAATGTACGTTGTGCATTTTGGTGCAAATATGTTCTTTCATAAATCAAGAGTGCATTATATTCAGGTGCATTTTTATTTCCTGCCTTTAAACCCGCAAAAATTGGATGCAGGTTAGGGTCGAGTAAGTACGATACTTAACTATTTTTTTTGCCAGCTCTAACATGGTGGCAAAGAAAAAAAATGCATATTGAGATGCACATAAATTGAACTCAGTATGGCTGCATTTCGCTTCTATGTGCAAAGTACTGCTTCACACAATCAAGTTCATACTTAATTGCTTCTTAACTATAAGCACTCACTACAAAAGGCACCAAGTACCATCCTACCATCTTGATTTTCTATCAACTGAGCCTGCGTGTCTTGGAACAATACAGTCGACTCCCAATAATTCGAAGTCGCTTAATTGGAAATTTCGGTTAATTGGAAGTGAAGCAGGGGTCCCGTCAGTTTTGCATGCAAACTAACAGACAAAAATGCTCGGTAATTAGAAGTTAGAAGTCTAGAATAGTGGTTAATTAGAAGTTATTTCTCAATCGGATGTCTCCACGTGATCGTAATGTTAGAGAAATTTCCTATTTTTAAAGTGAAAATCAGCTTTGCATGCCGCACGGGCATCGTTGGCATCGCAGCTGACTACAGCGCCACAGCTCATGAAGCGTCAATGTTAGGTACTGGCGTCTTCGGCATCGCAGCTGACGACAGCGCCGAAGATCATCAGGCGGCAAGGTTAGCCGCGTCACGTGGTCTTTCTGTGGCGTTGACGTACTAGGCCTCTCTGTGCTCTCCGTTTGTTTCCTCGAGTGTTGTAGTGCGTCAGGCCTCGTTGCACAGAGGTTCCGCTTGCGGCGCGCCGCATTTCACCTGCAGTCGCGACAATGGCAACCCGCGGACCTTATCGGACGCTTGACTTGGCGACGAAAGTAAAGATTATGAAAGAAGTTGAGGAAAGAGGCATTGCCAAGCAGGACATCGCGCGAAGGTACGGCATCAAGCCCAACACTCTTTCAAACTTCCTGAAGAGCAAGCGCTCGAGACTCGAAGCAGTTGAAAAAGACCAGTTCAAGATGTCTCGCAAGAGAATGCGCACCGGCGCCCATCCGGAGTTAGAGCAAGCGTTGCTCATTTGGATTAGGGAGGCACGGAGCAATCACCTTCCGCTCAGTGGCGATATCGTTGCAGCGAAAGCCTTATCGCTTGCGGCGATGTTAGGAATTGAAAACTTTGCCTCTTCAGATGGCTGGTTGACACGTTTCAAGCAACGTCACGACCTGGTGTTCAAAAGCGTGAGTGGCGAAAGGGCGTCCGTCGACCAGGAAACATGTGCGACGTGGAGAGAACAACAGCTTCGCGAATACTTGAGCGAATATAAGCCGGAAGACATCTTCAATGCCAACGAGACGGCACTTTTTTACAAGATGTTACCCGAGAAGACATTGACCTTCAAGGACGATGACTGTGCTGGAGGGAAAAGCAGCACAGAGAGAGTGTCCGTTTTAATTGCCACGAACATGACTGGCAGGGAGCGATGTCACCTGCTGGTGCTCGGCAAGGCCGCTAAGCCTAGATGTTTTAAGGGCGTCAAAACGCTGCCCGTCTATTACGCATCCAATAGAAAGGCGTGGATGACGTCGGAACTATTTAAAGACTGGCTACATAAACTAGATCGCAAGTTCGCATCATCTAACCGTAAGGTATTGCTTCTTGTTGATCAGTGCAGTGCCCACATGAATGTGCCGGCCT
Organism: Dermacentor silvarum; assembly: GCF_013339745.2. Classification (NCBI taxonomy): domain Eukaryota; kingdom Metazoa; phylum Arthropoda; class Arachnida; order Ixodida; family Ixodidae; genus Dermacentor; species Dermacentor silvarum. The sequence continues at coordinate 94,207,207 of NC_051156.1, read as the reverse complement.
TGAGTGCCATCCGCGTCGCCTACTTGCCAGCCAACACAACATCGGTGTTGCAACCTATGGATCAGGGGATCATAAAAAATGTGAAGGTGCTGTACCGAAAGCACCTTCTCGAGCGGATGCTCTTGTGCATGGAGAGCTCCATGCAGTACGAGGTGAGCGTCCTCAGTGCTATCCACATGTTAGCGCAAGCGTGGGGCCGCGTTAAAGAAGAAACAATTGCAAACTGCTTCAGGGCATGTGCTTTTTGCACATGTGCTTTTGCACAGGGCATGTGCTTTTTGGCGGGAGTTGGTTCGTCTTCTCCAGCGGGGGAAGCAGACAGAAGCGAGCTTGACGACCAAACTCTTCAAGCAGCTCTCAGTGACGTCACTTTCGAAGAGTACGTCGCCGTTGATGGCACTGTTGAAACGTGCAGTGCACTGACGGACAGTGAAATTATTTAAATGGTTCGGCCCAACGAGGCTGCTAACGAAATTGACGGGGACAACATTCTAAGTGAGCCACAACCTGCGGCTGCTGATGTAGCTGCGGGCCTTGCCATCGCGCAGCGGTTTTTTGCTGCAGAGAGCAATGCCGACGAAGCACTCGGCCACGTCTACAGCCTGCAGAACTTGCTCTCCGTAGCAAGATGCCGCAAGCAGAAGCAGACGGCAATAACCGATTTTTTTTCAGTCATTTTTCGAATAAAAATATCCGTTTTTGTTTTTTGTGGTTAATTGGAAGTTCGTTTAATTCGAAGTTTTTCGCAGTGCACGTGAACTTCGTATTAACGGGAGTCAACTGTAATGAGTATCGTTGATGCATTTATTGATGGTCTCACAATCTGCGAGTGAAGGGATACTGTTCATTCACATACCTCTAGACAGGGGGTGCTTGGAATAAATGCCCATGCTCAGATTGATTATTTTTTCGTAACTTCGAGTTAATATTTTCCTACAAGACGCATGCAAATACATGACAACAGTGCAAATTGAAGCCTATATGGCCATTTACCCAGTGCGATGACAGTAGGTGTGAGAGGCAGCTCTTCCAGCTTTTCCGTTATGCTTGTTCCTTCCTGAAAGAAAAAAAAAGGGGGGGGGGTGCGATTTGCACCAGTAGCACCAAGCACTTAGTGAACTGTTTTCCTTTCAAGACATCAGTTAGTACAGAAACAGAATGTCACCTGGTATGCTGCTGCCTATGGTGAAGTGAGCTGTTTACACAGTGATAAAACGAAATATACAGTGCTAGTGCAATGGAAGTGAGAAGTTATGTTTACAGCTTCTGGTTCCACTTCATTTTACCCCTCAAGTGGTTGATATTAACTTGCATAATATTTCATACTACATGCTTTTACAAAAGTAACTTCGATGCCCTGCACTGCAAATGTTATAGTGCGTGCTTATATCCTAACACTTATGTAGCACAAATTGATTGAAAATTTGTGCACAATCAATGGTAGGTTGAATGCAATCAGGAGGCCACTACACAGCAAGCAGCATTTCTTTTTAGCCTCATTGCTTTGGCATTTTACAGTTATGTGAAAAAAAAATAAAGATCGAGTTTGTAAATGATTGAACAATGCTACAGCAACAGCTTTGTATGTCATAAACATTGTTAATTTTGCACGTAATTTTCTGCTAACAATTTCACGCATCTGATTAAATTACAAGCCAAACCTTGAACATTGTGATTCCAAGGGTAGCACTGAGATACAAAGTGTATTATGGAATTTGAAAGGCTACCACAGCTAGCAAAGTCTAAGTGGGAAGAAAGTTCGAGGCTATGATTATGAATACTTAAGTTCAGTAGTAATGAGCAGAGGGTGAAATTTTAGGCATTAAAATGGGGGTTTTGGAGGTGCCTAGTTTAGGTGCAATGAAATCTCAAATATGCACACTAAACTATTTCAAATTACAATGCGTTCTATGCATTGATTTTGTTTAGCCCGTTTTTATTATATGTAACCGACTGGTTACTTGTGATGCCTGAAAGGCAGCAAATGCATGTTATGCAAGCATTGCCGCTCGCGCCTTTGCTGGGCATAGAAAGGACACTTTGCTGTGAATCCACATATTGCACCCAACATGCCTAAACATCTCATTACACCATAACCTCAAGTATGTCTCTAGCAGTGTATTTGCATATGGTGATTGAGTACTGCATTGGAACAGTCTCGTAGCTTATTCTCTTAACCAAACTCACCTGCTTGCTGGAAAGAAAACGTGCCTCCCCACCGCTTTTCTGCAATATTTGTGCCGAATACATTGCGAAACGTAAAAAGACATGCACCTATAGAACAGCGACTCTACCGCACATGACATCAATTATTTGTAGCAATCTCAAAAAATTTAGCCGTCAAATGACAATTACATTCAGGAGAGCTACCATCAGGAGTAGGACAATGTTTTCATGTCAGTACTAAGGAGGAAACCAAGTAATAAAATGCGACTTACTTCAAAAACTTGGAAAAGCTGCCTTTCATTTTCCTTAAAGTAGGCACACAGAAGTGGCATCAGTGCTTCTTCCGATGCCTTAGCATTGCCTCTTTTTTGTTGTTCTTCAACTTGAAAAATCAAGTACATGGTGTCCTTCTTCAGCACAGGTGCCAAGTGCTTATGCAGCAGCGGTGCACATGCTGCCATGTTTTCCTCAAACACAGCCTGAAACAAAAATAAAACACTCACTAAGATACACGACCCCCACATATGCATGTGTGCTGCAAGCAAAATATGACAGTTAAAAATGTACGATTCCTTGTGTCTCATACGTAATCTGTTTTCGAGAAGGAAATGCCTAACCAATGTTTACATTTGGAAAAAAGTTTGCACACGTCTGCATCAGAAAAAAATGGGGTTATTCAGCAAAAGGAATTGTTATTTAAAAAGAACAAATCACAATTTGATAAAATACACAGTTGCAATTTTATGAGCAAATGTCATTGCCCATCATGTATAATATTCCATGCAGGTACGGCAATGTTTTGTCATGATACAAAAACCAATTGAATAGCTCAAAACCTGGAGAAAAAAAGTTGAAAAAAAAGCTAGAAAAGCACATCACAGAACATTTTTATAATTTGACGATTTCCTTGATTGAACGTAAGCAACACTATACTTTTATGTTAATTTGTCCTTTGTGAAGTCTTTAGGATACTTATGCAACCTAAGAATGGCTTCCGCCTTTTTCCAAAAAGGTTTATTTCTGCTGCTGTCATTTGATCTTGCAACATGGCATGTTTATTGTACCGCCAGTGCTTTTATCGTGCAACATATTCATGACAGTGATAGCGCTAAGAGACTTTATGGCTTGTAAAAACACTTCGTGCTAAGTTCTTCTAGCAAGTAAAAATAAGCTCCCCACAGAAAACCCATATTCATGCTGTATCATTTTCAGGTTAACAAAAAAGCAAACCCGCTCACAAATTTTCGTGCAGTCATTCAAAGTGCAAAAATTTCTCAAATAAACTGTTTACTAGCTTTTTTTCATGTTACACATTCAACTTATGTCATACATTGAAAGAAGAATTAACTTAAAATTATTTCCAATGTTACAATTTGTTTTTTTTTTTGCTAGACATGACAGATTACAAGTAAATATGCCATGATATTTTTTTATGATATAAACTATGAAAAAGTTCAATGATTACCATATACAGGGTGTCCCAACCTACATGCAGTACCATTTAAAAATATGCAAATACCACGTAGCTGGACAGAACCAAGGTAACGTTGTTTGCCATCGCTTGGAGATACTCAAGATTTTGTTGCATTCTGCCTAATAGTCTTAAACTTCTCGAATATTATAATTCAATGAAAAGTGCTAACGAGAATATTGTGGAGCAACATCAATTGCCACGCAAGACTGGACGCTCAAGGTACTTTGCGTGTATTTGTTGGCTTCTTTCACGCTCGGAAAAACACTTACGTAGCACGTATTGAGCAACAATGCTGTATCAGTTTTTCCATGTTGCTCTAACTTAATAATAACGCCAATGCTGTACCAGTGCATAGATTTGATGCATACAGCAGCACTACTACTACAGTCTGCTGTAGATCACAAACTACTGTTACAGGTAGAAGAGTGGCTTGCTACTTAGGCAACTGAATGCCATGCAGGCACACATGACAAGCTGGCTGCGTTTTATGCCTTTCACTTGTATGCCAGGCTCCCTGAGGGCTAACAATTTCTTCTGAATAGGCATTTTTTTTTATCAAAGTGAATGAATGCTTTTAGGTTCTTGCACTTAGTTCTCCTGTTTCCAGGTAAACATGGCCAGCTGAGCAATCTTCACAGAAGCTAGCTTCCACAATGTCCTGATGTTTCAGAAAGGAAAAAACTCAAGCTTTCCATTTTTAACTTGACAATCATATCTTGCATGGCAGATATTGTTGGTACCTACATTGATCGTTATGTGTATTGATCGTTATGTACATTGATCGTTATGAGTACTGCAAACGATGAAGAAACACAGGATGAGCACTGAACTTCAACTACATTTTATTCACAGGAATCGCCTCATTGAAAACAAACGAAAACTGTACTCCCAGCTTTTGCATATCACAATATCAGAGAAAGAGTAGATCAAGAGAGAAATAATTAAAAAATAAAATTACACCGATCACAGGAATAAGCTAAAAATAAGAACCTTATACGTAGACATTATTGGGGACATGCTACATACAAATCAATTGTGGAACACTGTGCGCATGCTTAGCCCTTTTCTAACCGGGTTCACTTTCTATAAGTGACACAGCTGTCAGGCTGCTGCATGCACTCCCTGGTTTCTAGCTGTGGTATGCTTCTACCAGCTAACGTGCTCTCAGATTTTCATGCTGGAAAGCACATCAGCATTAAAACCAGCGTGACGACAACTCTTGCAATGCAAGGCCAAGAGAGAGAGAGGGAGGGAGTGCATGCTCCAGCCAGACATCTCCGTCACCTTTGGATAGTGAAATAACGTTAGAAAAGGCTAAGCATGTGCACAGTGTTGCATAATTGATTTATAAGTAGGATGTCACGATGATGTCAGCAATAAGGTACTCATTTTTAGCTTACTCCCGTGATCCATTTTTTGCGATTCATCTTTTTAAGTTCTTTCTCAGTCTACACTTTTTCTGTTATGTGTGAAAGCTGGAAGCACAGTTTTTGTTACTTTTCAAGGAAACGATTTCTGTGAATAAAATGTAGCTGGAGTTTAGCACTCTTCCAATTCATTTCTTTCTCTAACTTCATTGTTGCCACTACCTGTTGCAATGAATCGAAACCAACTCGCCCAATTTTCCCCGTTCTCTTTACTTTTTCTTTCCCGAGAACTTGACAGGCCTTTTCTTCACCTTGTATTGCAGTACCAAAACCTCTTAAGTTATTCTAAGGCATTGCCCTTACACCCTTACATGGCTTTGGCAGACTTGCATGTACAAGTGCAAAATGTATTTTCATTATAATGTACATGTCAGGGTTTCAATTTTGAAATGGTGCAAATCTGCAGTTGCTTATCACCACGATTATTAGGCCTTGAAAGAGCCACAAGTGAACATGCCCACTGTGGCTGGCTATGCTGGGCGAAAGATTTTTCATTTCGCTTAAAGATGAAAAGTGATGAAGAGCAAAGCAAGGAATACAGCCATGCACCTTTAAACTGTGGCATTCTCTTAGTGTTCTCATTGTTCGTGCATGCGTACTCATTTTTTTGGAGTGGTGCAGAACAGAACAGTGCTGTTGTTGAAGTGCGCAAGCCCTTTTTCTTCCAAGTTTCTCAGCTACGTTGTGAACTCCCCTCCGAGACGGATGCATTACCACAGTGGTTGATACCATAGCTTTAGAAGTACTGCCAAAAGTTAACAGCACGCACCTAATAATGCTGCATGTATACACAACCGTACTCCTAATTCACCACTCCGATCTGTCAGTTATTTTTCACCTTTACAGCAGAAAAATAGTTTACCTGTGTAAACAATTTTAATGTGGCAAAATGCAGCATCACCTTAAACATGATTCTCTATAGAATAGGAGACAAGTACTAGTACACTTTTCATGGTAACATATCATTAAGGCAGCCCCATCTTCCAAGTTTCTTACCTGCTTAAGATCACATTTTCCAATAGCATGACACACTACAGCATCAATGTCTATGTTTAACAGGCTTTAGCTACAAGAGCCACCCTTGAAATGTCAAATGACAAAATGAAAAGATACATGTAATCGCTAGTGCAATAGACATGAAATGTGCTTGACGTAAAAAGATTTTAATGGTTATTCAACGTGGATAGAAATATAAATAACAGAAGTTGAAAATGTCGCAAGATGATGTATAAGCTGTTGCCATGGGAAACATTATATAAAATGTAGCATATTAACTGAGGGCTGATACTGAATAAACAAATTTTGCGTGCAGAAGCGCTATACATCAGAGGTTTACAGAAAATATTTTTTTGTCTTCCAAAATTACATACCGACTAACACACAAATATTGAAGTGGCTACAGAACAGTAGCTATTATGACAAAATAATGACGTTACCTTTGCATTTGGAGAACTGCAGACTCCTTTTTCGTTTGCCTGAACAAGCACCTCTGCTAAAGTGGTAGCATGAGCCACCTTTTTCACCACTTGATCGCCACTCCAAATTTTAATAAGTGGCATAGTGGACTGTTTCCTGCAGTGCAGTGGCGAGAAGCTTGTTGAGAAGCATCAAGAAACACTTTTGTATAGCGAAGAACCTACAGTATTCACTGCACTGGTCAGTGATGACACTTATGCGAGCTGCCACACCAAATAACTGGAACTTTCAGAACTTGTAAGTTCCATCTAACAGTATAAATCACAAAACACCAGGTAACAGACAAATGCAAATGTGTTGCAAAGCAAACAATGCAACTACATGCTCCAAGCCCAGGGGCATGGAAAAGAGTACAGACTGTCCAGTACATCTAACATCACATACAGAGCAGTTGATATCAATATTGCCTACTTGGGCAAGCAAGTTTCACACGGCAATTCACACAAGAAATGCAACTTGGCTTAACATAACAATTGAAAAGAGTTTTTTACATAATAACAAGCATACCACAAAGCACGCTTTGCTTCAAGACAGCACTATATCAGAGTTTGCAGGCTACAATTTATATTTTACTCTGACAGTACAACTATAAACTGATACAAATATTGGAACATCGACAACAGTAGCCGTCTTTCTAGTATGATACAGCAGAATCTTGATAGAGCAAAGCCGCATATAGGGAACATCTGTGTTGAAGAGAAATACTGCGTTGCTTAAGCACGAGTAAGCACACATATACAAACTAATTTATATAGAAACGTTGCAAGGCGAGAAGGTGGTGGCATTGCTGGTGCTGCTACAACTGCTTGTGATTACACTCAGACAGGTGTCCATTAATTTTTTTAATTGATATAGTTAAGATGGTCATAACGAATAAACTGATATATGAAACCGTGGGTAGTTGTGCCATAAACAAAAGTACAGTTTTCAGAAAATTATGGGAGTAAACAATACTTGCACTCACCATGGTTATTTCAGCGAACCATTTCAATTTACAATTTATGCCTGAATGCACACACTGGCTGCTTTGAACTTTGAAGTCCCATCAGAGTGGTAACTATGCTTTCCTATTACAGAAATGGTGGCAGAATCCATACATGCAATGATAGCCTGCAAATATGGGGCCGAGAAAGCTTTCCTTTTGCAAGCGATTTTTGCCATTGTCTGGTCACCTTGAATAACGATTTGTGCATTAACAGGATTGCTTGGAATTAGCATTCACCATTCTTTCTACAGTAAGAACTTTTCTGTAAATATAGGCACTACATTTCAACAAGTAGCAAACTTGCACTCCTTTAGAACCCACTGTGCATGGCAAAGCTTAATCGTAGTCACAGAAAAGCAAAATGGTGAACTAAAGCTGTAGTGAAGATACCAATATAGTGAAGGTCTTCCCTGTATCAACAACTGCACTGTAACACGGTTCTACTGTATAATGTACCATACTGAGTGGCTTTGCTGTATATCGAGTGTCTGCAGTAAAACAATGTAGGACTAAAATACTATATGAAGCCCTATCAACAAGGCAAACTTTTTTTTGCTATTGCAAGGCATGCTTTTTCATTCAACTTTTATAACAAACTTCACAGTGAGGTATAACAACAGAATTTCGATACACAATTGAGCATGCAAAACCAGCCTGATAGTGCTCACAGCGTTTCAGGAAATGAAAAGTTCAGTCTAATAACAGTGGCACCATTGAAAGCGTAGGGCTGGTAGGCTGTCCTGTCTAGCAGCTCAAAAGGGCATAGGAGTTCTGTTGTGCAAGCTGAACTTTGCAACACATACAACGAGAGACCTGGCAAGCATGCTGAACGAACACACTTAACTAACAGAAATATTTCTGCAGAGATGTTTTTCACAATGGCAATTATTAAACCAAACACAGGATCAAACCTTGTTCCCGACACAAGAACATAGTCATCGACTGCATACATGCAACCATCCACAGTGGCTTTCTTTAGCAGGACACTATGCTCACGAATCTGAAAATGCACAACCTCACTCTGAATCCTTGTTTGCTCATCCTGGCTCATGTCTGTGAACACTGGAGAAGTGCGGAATAAACCTCGGGCAGCCAGGAATGATTGATAAAGCTGGTGTCGTTCGCTCAATGTCTTTGTGACATTCTTGAAGTTTCGTGAACTGCGTATGCACTGTTTAAAATATTGATGTTTGCCTTCAAATCTCATAGTCCACACGTGGCAGAGTGGGCCAAACTCCTGAATAAGTTCACTGTAATGTAGCATGTAGTGATGCTTTGGCCGTAGTTTGGCACTGGGAAACAGGATACTTCGAGACACTATGTAGTCTTCGGTCAAAATTTTCAGATATGCAACTTGAGCTGCAGTTATTTTTGGTGCCATAATGAGATCGGTTACCTCCATGAGTTTGACCACGAGCTCCCAAGTTGGGTCATTTGTATCGGCCACTTTTGTGCCTATATACAAAGGAAGCAATCTTAACAGCGTCCAATTTTGAATTGCATGGCCCCCAAGCTTGTCACTTTGGCTGGGCACCTTGGCTGGCTTGTTTCGCAGGTCATGAGTGCTGTATTTCAAAGTAGAAATCCTGTTGTTCAGATATTCATAAGTAAACCACCTTTTCTTGGTGACAAAATACCGAATGTATAACGGCAAGTCATGTCGAACTACACCTTCAAAAAGGTCATGTCCAATACATGGAGGCAATCCTGACCGGCACACATGAAAGTGCCTCAGTACATGAAACGGGGAGTTATTTACAATGCCACAGTCACTCTGTTCATTACTGCTTTCAAGCCGTTCAAGTGACTGCATATACTTTTCTGGGGTCCGCCTTTCCCCAACTAGATGTGGTTTCTCATGAAATTCTAAACGAGTCAAAAGGCAGAAACGGCAAATGAATGCGGATGTGCTGAAGTTCTGGGTGAAGCCACCAATCATATGACTTCCAAGGTTATCACCCACTACGAAGTCCAACCGTACATGGTGGTTCACTCCATTAATTGGCAGTCCTTTCTGTTCCAGCATCACTAAACTTTCGGTTAATGGCTGTAAAACCTTCTGGAGCCCAAATTCTCTTACGTCTTTCTGGCGACAAAGCATCACTAGCTGCATGCTCTCTACACGTGACCTGCAGTACAGTGGCAAATTCCCAAGGGTCATATACACCGCAAGCAACTTGAAATGGCCCTTTGATGAGCCCAGTGGGTTCACAATTTCAAACTCGTCCTGATACAGGATTATGCGTATGACATTTTCATCGGACTGTTTGAAAGGCTGGCAGAAAATATAATCATGGTAGCACCCATCTGACGCACTGGGTTGACCAGTAGGTGCATGACAGAGCAAGAAACATATCAGGTCTTCAATTGGAACATAACAGCAAACTGATGCTACATTCTGCTTGTTCATACCCAGGGTGATCTCTACAGGTGGCACGAAACAGAAGTTTGCTTTATAATATTTGTGCCTAGAATAGGATGAGTTGAGGACGAGAGATGCAGTTCCAAAAGGGTCTATAGAAAGTGCCGAATTTACAGCAGCAAGGGTATCATTTGAGACAGCTTTTGAAACCTCTTGTAAAGTCAAAGTACGATTCAGGCTATGAAGATTCTGCATCTCTTTGATAATGTTTTGCACAGTACTAGCAGGTACGTGATGCTGGCTCTCAAGTTTCAGAAGAAACAGTGCAAAATTATCAGTAAAAAGGTTCTCATCGAAATGGCTGCTGCTACTAGGCTCTACATCATGGCTTCGCACTACGCTCATGGACAGACTAGATTCTTCAGTTTCAGCAGTTCCTGCTTCCATTTCAATGTCAGCATCTGGCCCTTGCAAGTGCTGTAGAGCATCTGTAGTGCCACTGTGGTATCTTGACACATGCGTTCTGAATGACTGAGCTGTCGTCAGCACACTGACACAACCTGTGAAAGGGCATGTGACAGAGTCTGTGCCACTACTAAAGTGTGTAGCAATGTGCGACAAAAACATTGTGCGGGTCAGTTCACTTGCTTCACATGAGATCACCGGGCAGATGTAAACTGCAGTTTCTTCTTTTCGTCGTTTTCTGTGATGTCTGAAGAGATGGCTTTTCAGGCTTTCATAGTTCTTTAAAACAGCATCACAAGGCTCACTAGGGCAGAGGGCACCACCCAGCACACTGCTGTGGTACTTGTAGTGATTGAAGTAGGCTGGCAACGTGGAGAAAGTTTGTACACAAAGACGGCATGCCGACATTCTTCATGTGGCTGCAATGGAGATACAGCAATCAACTTCGCTATTCAAGAAAGCCCACTCTCTGAATGATTCCCAGTTTAATAGCCTGAAATATTTAATTTACTTGCACATCCAATCACAAATGAACGAACACACTTGCTATGCAAAGGTCCCAATTTAATGCAACACGTGGTTCAAAAAATTGGAATTTCTTTGAAATCTACGGCATGCAAAGTGGAATGCATTTCGGCATTCGCATTGCCTAGTTGAGGCTGCAGTCCTGAATTGCAGGATGCACACCTGGGTAGGTAATTCCACATTCCTGTGGAAGCTGCAGTTCATGCATTTATGTTCACCTCTGTACACAACTCGTATGTACCCATCCTTGTGAATAAAACAGCATGCATTAATAAACTGACTTTTCCTGCCCATGGCACATTTTTTGATTGGGAGTAAAATGCAATAGCTGCAACGAATAAGGAAAAAAAAACTCTAAGGTAGAAGCTGACCTTTAACTGTATGTGCTAAGCACACAACCCAGTATACTTTGACACATTTTAAATATGAGCATTATGTAAGATTGATGCAAGTGTAATCTAGTTTTACATATGAAATGATTGACTTCATAAATGAAGGATGACTGATAAGCTTGGAATTATCAACTGGGTGACTTCCTCTGAAGGTATAGATACCTTATTTCAATTTCATAAATACAATGCACGATACAAAACAATGCTAATAATATTACTGCAGATAAATTTTATAAGAGCGGTAGCAGTGGAGAGGCAGCAAGTTTTCTGCAGTCCTTGCTCCCACAATTGAAAACAATGCAAACTCAACCGTTTCAAAATATAAATCGCTGACCGACTGCATGTAAGAAGAAAACGGCTGCACCTCTCGGTAAACTGGAAAACGGTGACATGGGCATCGTACTTCAACTTATTACATATGCACCCCATTATGCAAAGACGCCTGTAAAATTCTCGCGTGAACACTAACAGTTTTGCACGCGTGCAAGGTCACCGTGTCTACAATAAACATCGCAGTGTGACGCTATGGCACGTTACGATGTTATGCCCGTCTGACGTGAACACCGCAAGGCCTATCTCCCCCCCCCCCCTTTTCTTTTTTTCCTTCTATAAAAGAAAAAAAAAAGCTCGTAACAAGCTCGCACTACAGCACCGAACATATACAGTATATGTAGAACTAGCAGCTGGTGGACCCTATGCTTAATCGCAAACACAGGCACGGTACAGCGAGTCTAGAGTTGTGCAGCACACTGACGACAAAGGGAGCACGAGGTTTTCCTGCCACTGTACGGCTTGTGCACCGATGTCGTTGAGCAACAAAGAACTTGCATTGTACCCATCGTAACAATTTGACAGGAAATGACTAATACACACATTTCGCACACGACGCGCCAGATATGACAAAGCTGAAGTCAAGCTTACCTGCAATCGAGCGACGATCTCTTGTCAAAATCTCTGCGGCTCCGATGCTGGCACAAAATTGTCCGTGGTGTTCCGCAAACGAGTAGAAAAGCAAAAGGGCACCGAACAAATCGGCACTAGCATATATAGCTACCGCCACACCATAACATGCAATGGATGTTAGCACTCGTTTATACCCATGGATAAATACAATGAAGCAGTAGTACGCTCGAGGAAATGTGGCAAGCAGCGCAGCAGCCGCACGAAAAGTCTTTTTTTGTTATTCGCCGGCTGATTCAAAGCGAATCAAATAAATAAGCACACTCTGTAGATCTGTATATATAGTGTCCAGCCGAATATGCACGCTGAGCCTCGTCTTTCATGCGTTTCGTTTTTACGGACACGCTATGTTTTTTTCAAGAAACGGTAGTAGCGTCCGTTTTTTTACGTATGTTCCCTCCGTTTTTTGCGAGACAGAACTGGAGTCTGTATTTTTACGTAGGATTCGTCTGTAAAATTACGGAATTTTTTTACAGTGTACATTTTAGCGGCTCAAGCGGTATTATACGTGATTCGATACAACTAGCTCACCTTTGCGTATAAAAACTTCATCACGATAACGCATGAAGTAAGTATTATTCACGCTTGCAAGCATTGCGGGGGTATTTTTCTTTTTGACTTCAGGGGTGATTACGTCAATAAATTAATTACATCGGACTTCGCACATTAGGGCACGCATCTGGCGGTAAACTAATCGCTTTCCTTGCAGTCCCGTCCTGCGCTTCCTCATCGTAATCAGCGTACATTTTAGCGGGTCAAGCGATAAAATATGTGATTCGATACAAGTAGCTCACCTTTGCGTATAAAAACTTCATCACGGTACCGCATGAAGTAAGTATTACTTACGCTTGCAAGCATTGCGGGGGTATTTTTTTTTGACTTCAGAGGCGATTACGTCAAGTAAATCAATTACAACGGACTTCGCACATTAGGGAACGCACCTGGCGGTAAACAAATCGCTTTCCTTGCAGTCCCGTCTTGCGCTTCCTCATCGTGAGAAGTGTACATTTTAGCGGCTCAAGCGATATTATACGTGATTCGATACAAGTAGCTCACCTTTGCGTATAAAAACTTCATCACTATACCGCATGAAGTATTATTCACGCTTGCAAGCATTGCGGGGGTATCTTTCTTTTTTGACTTCAGAGGTGATTACGTCAAGTAAATCAATTACATCGGATTGCGCACTTTACAGCACGCATCTGGCGGTAAACTAATCGCTTTCCTTGCAGTCCCGTCTTGCGCTTCCTCATCGTGAGAAGTGTACATTTTAGCGGCTCAAGCGATATTATACGTGATTCGATACAACTAGCTCACCTTTGCGTATAAAAACTTCATCACGATACCGCATGAAGTAAGTATTATTCACGCTTGCAAGCATTGCGGGGGTATTTTTCTTTTTGACTTCAGAGGTGATTACGTCAAGTAAATCAATTACATCGGACTTCGCACATTAGGGCACGTATCTGGCGGTAAACTAATCGCTTTCCTTGCAGTCCCGTCCTGCGCTTCCTCATCGTAATCAGTGTACATTTTAGCGGCTCAAGCGATAAAAGATGTGATTCGATACAAGTAGCTCACCTTTGCGTATAAAAACTTCTTCACGGTACCGCATGAAGTAAGTATTATTTACGCTTGCAAGCATTGCGGGGGTATTTTTCTTTTTGACTTCAGAGGCGATTACGTCAAGTAAATCAATTACAACGGACTTCGCACATTAGGGCACGCATCTGGCGGTAAACTAATCGCTTTCCTTGCAGTCCTGTCTTGCGCTTCCTCATCGTAATCAGTGTACATTTTAGCGGCTCAAGCGATAAAATATGTGATTCGATACAAGTAGCTCACCTTTGCGTATAAAAACTTCATCACGGTACCGCATGAAGTAAGTATTATTCACGCTTGCAAGCATTGCGGGGGTATTTTTCTTTTTGACTTCAGAGGTGATTACGTCAAGTAAATGAATTACATCGGACTTCGCACATTAGGGCACGCATCTGGCGGTAAACTAATCGCTTTCCTTGCAGTCCCGTCCTGCGCTTCCTCATCGTAATCAGTGTACATTTTAGCGGCTCAAGCGATATTATACGTGATTCGATACAACTAGCTCACCTTTGCGTATAAAAACTTCATCACGATACCGCATGAAGTAAGTATTATTCACGCTTGCAAGCATTGCGGGGGTATTTTTCTTTTTGACTTCAGAGGTGATTACGTCAAGTAAATGAATTACATCGGACTTCGCACATTAGGGCACGCATCTGGCGGTAAACTAATCGCTTTCCTTGCAGTCCCGTCCTGCGCTTCCTCATCGTAATCAGTGTACATTTTAGCGGCTCAAGCGATATTATACGTGATTCGATACAACTAGCTCACCTTTGCGTATAAAAACTTCATCTCGATACCGCATGAAGTAAGTATTATTCACGCTTGCAAGCATTGTGGGGGTATAGCTCAGAGGTAGAGCGCTCGCTTTGCATGCGAGAAGCCCCGGGTTCGATCCCCGGTACCTCCAGTCCGTGAAATTACTTTTTGTTTTTGACATCAGAGGGGACTACGTCAAGGAAATAAATTACATCGGACTTCGCACATTAGGGCACGCATCTGGCGGCAAACTAATCGCTTTACTTGCAGTCCCGTCCTGCGCTTCCTCATCGTAATCAGTGTACATTTTAGCGGCGCAAGCGATATTATACGTGATTCGATACAAGTAGCTCACCTTTGCGTATAAAAACTTCATCACGATACCGCATGAAGTAAGTATTATTCACGCTTGCAAGCATTGCGGGGGTATTTTTCTTTTTGACTTCAGAGGTGATTACGTCAAGTAAATCAATTACATCGGACTTCGCACATTAGGGCACGCATCTGGCGGTAAACTAATCGCTTTCCTTGCAGTCCCGTCTTGCGCTTCCTCATCGTGAGAAGTGTACATTTTAGCGGCTCAAGCGATATTATACGTGATTCGATACAACTAGCTCACCTTTGCGTATAAAAACTTCATCACGATAACGCATGAAGTAAGTATTATTCACGCTTGCAAGCATTGCGGGGGTATTTTTCTTTTTGACTTCAGGGGTGATTACGTCAATAAATTAATTACATCGGACTTCGCACATTAGGGCACGCATCTGGCGGTAAACTAATCGCTTTCCTTGCAGTCCCGTCCTGCGCTTCCTCATCGTAATCAGTGTACATTTTAGCGGCTCAAGCGATATTATACGTGATTCGATACCACTAGCTCACCTTTGCGTATAAAAACTTCATCACGATACCGCATGAAGTAAGTATTATTCACGCTTGCAAGCATTGTGGGGGTATAGCTCAGAGGTAGAGCGCTCGCTTTGCATGCGAGAAGCCCCGGGTTCGATCCCCGGTACCTCCAGTCCGTGAAATTACTTTTTGTTTTTGACATCAGAGGGGACTACGTCAAGGAAATAAATTACATCGGACTTCGCACATTAGGGCACGCATCTGGCGGCAAACTAATCGCTTTCCTTGCAGTCCCGTCTTGCGCTTCCTCATCTTGAGAAGTGTACATTTTAGCGGCTCAAGCGATATTATACGTGATTCGATACAAGTAGCTCACCTTTGCGTATAAAAACTTCATCACGATACCACATGAAGTAAGTATTATTCACGCTTGCAAGCATTGCGGGGGTATTTTTCTTTTTTGACTTCAGAGGTGATTACGTCAAGTAAATCAATTACATCGGACTTCGCACATTAGGGCACGCATCTGGCGGTAAACTAATCGCTTTCCTTGCAGTCCCGTCCTGCGCTTCCTCATCGTAATCAGTGTACATTTTAGCGGCTCAAACGATAAAATATGTGATTCGATACAAGTAGCTCACCTTTGCGTATAAAAACTTCATCACGGTACCGCATAAAGTAAGTATTATTCACGCTTGCAAGCATTGTGGGGGTATAGCTCAGAGGTAGAGCGCTCGCTTTGCATGCGAGAAGCCCCGGGTTCGATCCCCGGTACCTCCAGTCCGTGAAATTACTTTTTGTTTTTGACATCAGAGGGGACTACGTCAAGGAAATAAATTACATCGGACTTCGCACATTAGGGCACGCATCTGGCGGCAAACTAATCGCTTTACTTGCAGTCCCGTCCTGCGCTTCCTCATCGTAATCAGTGTACATTTTAGCGGCGCAAGCGATATTATACGTGATTCGATACAAGTAGCTCACCTTTGCGTATAAAAACTTCATCACGATACCGCATGAAGTAAGTATTATTCACGCTTGCAAGCATTGCGGGGGTATTTTTCTTTTTGACTTCAGAGGTGATTACGTCAAGTAAATCAATTACATCGGACTTCGCACATTAGGGCACGCATCTGGCGGTAAACTAATCGCTTTCCTTGCAGTCCCGTCTTGCGCTTCCTCATCGTGAGAAGTGTACATTTTAGCGGCTCAAGCGATATTATACGTGATTCGATACAACTAGCTCACCTTTGCGTATAAAAACTTCATCACGATACCGCATGAAGTAAGTATTATTCACGCTTGCAAGCATTGCGGGGGTATTTTTCTTTTTGACTTCAGAGGTGATTACGTCAAGTAAATTAATTACATCGGACTTCGCACATTAGGGCACGCATCTGGCGGTAAACTAATCGCTTTCCTTGCAGTCCCGTCCTGCGCTTCCTCATCGTAATCAGTGTACATTTTAGCGGCTCAAGCGATATTATACGTGATTCGATACACTAGCTCACCTTTGCGTATAAAAACTTCATCACGATACCGCATGAAGTAAGTATTATTCACGCTTGCAAGCATTGTGGGGGTATAGCTCAGAGGTAGAGCGCTCGCTTTGCATGCGAGAAGCCCCGGGTTCGATCCCCGGTACCTCCAGTCCGTGAAATTACTTTTTGTTTTTGACATCAGAGGGGACTACGTCAAGGAAATAAATTACATCGGACTTCGCACATTAGGGCACGCATCTGGCGGCAAACTAATCGCTTTCCTTGCAGTCCCGTCTTGCGCTTCCTCATCTTGAGAAGTGTACATTTTAGCGGCTCAAGCGATATTATACGTGATTCGATACAAGTAGCTCACCTTTGCGTATAAAAACTTCATCACGATACCACATGAAGTAAGTATTATTCACGCTTGCAAGCATTGCGGGGGTATTTTTCTTTTTTGACTTCAGAGGTGATTACGTCAAGTAAATCAATTACATCGGACTTCGCACATTAGGGCACGCATCTGGCGGTAAACTAATCGCTTTCCTTGCAGTCCCGTCCTGCGCTTCCTCATCGTAATCAGTGTACATTTTAGCGGCTCAAGCGATATCATATGTGATTCGATACAAGTAGCTCACCTTTGCGTATAAAAACTTCATCACGATACCGCATGAAGTAAGTATTATTCACGCTTGCAAGCATTGCGGGGGTATTTTTCTTTTTGACTTCAGAGGTGATTACGTCAAGTAAATGAATTACATCGGACTTCGCACATTAGGGCACGCATCTGGCGGTAAACTAATCGCTTTACTTGCAGTCCCGTCCTGCGCTTCCTCATCGTAATCAGTGTACATTTTAGCGGCGCAAGCGATATACGTGATTCGATACAAGTAGCTCACCTTTGCGTATAAAAACTTCATCACGGTACCGCATGAAGTAAGTATTATTCACGCTTGCAAGCATTGCGGGGGTATTTTTTTTTACTTCAGAGGTGATTACGTCAATTAAATGAATTACATCGGACTTCGCACATTAGGGCACGCATCTGGCGGTAAACTAATCGCTTTCCTTGCAGTCCCGTCCTGCGCTTCCTCATCGTAATCAGTGTACATTTTAGCGGCTCAAGCGATATAATATGTGATTCGATACAAGTAGCTCACCTTTGCGTATAAAAACTTCATCACGGTACCGCATGAAGTAAGTATTATTCACGCTTGCAAGCATTGCGGGGGTATTTTTCTTTTTGACTTCAGAGGTGATTACCTCAAGTAAATAAATTACATCGGACTTCGCACATTAGGGCACGCATCTGGCGGTAAACTAATCGCTTTCCTTGCAGTCCCGTCCTGCGCTTCCTCATCGTAATCAGTGTACATTTTAGCGGCTCAAGCGATATTATACGTGATTCGATACAGCTAGCTCACCTTTGCGTATAAAAACTTCATCACGATACCGCATGAAGTAAGTATTATTCACGCTTGCAAGCATTGCGGGGGTATTTTTCTTTTTGACTTCAGAGGTGATTACGTCAAGTAAATGAATTACATCGGACTTCGCACATTAGGGCACGCATCTGGCGGTAAACTAATCGCTTTCCTTGCAGTCCCGTCGTGCGCTTCCTCATCGTAATCAGTGTACATTTTAGCGGCTAAAGCGATATCATATGTGATGCGATACAAGATGCTCACCTTTGCGTATAAGAACTTCATTACTAAGCCACATGAAGCCAGTATAATTGACGCTTGCAAGCATTGTGGGGGTATAGCTCAGAGGTAGAGCGCTCGCTTTGCATGCGAGAAGCCCCGGGTTCGATCCCCGGTACCTCCAGTCCGTGAAATTACTTTTTGTTTTTGACTTCAGAGGGGGGCTACGTCAAGGAAAGAAATTACATCGGATTGCGCACTTTACGGCACGCATCTGGCGGTAAACTAATTGCTTTCCTTGCAGTCCCGTCTCGCGCTTCCTCATCGTGAGAAGTGTACATTTTATCGGCTCAAGCGGTATTATACGTGATTCGATAAAACTAGCTCACCTTTGCGTATAAAAACTTCATCACGATACCGCATGAAGTAAGTATTATTCACGCTTGCAAGCATTGCGGGGGTATTTTTCTTTTTGACTTCAGGGGTGATTACGTCAAGTAAATGAATTACATCGGACTTCGCACATTAGGGCACGCATCTGGCGGTAAACTAATCGCTTTCCTTGCAGTCCCGTCCTGCGCTTCCTCATCGTAATCAGTGTACATTTTAGCGGCTCAAGCGATAAAATATGTGATTCGATACAAGTAGCTCACCTTTGCGTATAAAAACTTCATCACGGATACCGCATAAAGTAAGTATTATTCACGCTTGCAAGCATTGTGGGGGTATAGCTCAGAGGTAGAGCGCTCGCTTTGCATGCGAGAAGCCCCGGGTTCGATCCCCGGTACCTCCAGTCCGTGAAATTACTTTTTGTTTTTGACATCAGAGGGGACTACGTCAAGGAAATAAATTACATCGGACTTCGCACATTAGGGCACGCATCTGGCGGCAAACTAATCGCTTTACTTGCAGTCCCGTCCTGCGCTTCCTCATCGTAATCAGTGTACATTTTAGCGGCGCAAGCGATATTATACGTGATTCGATACAAGTAGCTCACCTTTGCGTATAAAAACTTCATCACGATACCGCATGAAGTAAGTATTATTCACGCTTGCAAGCATTGCGGGGGTATTTTTCTTTTTGACTTCAGAGGTGATTACGTCAAGTAAATCAATTACATCGGACTTCGCACATTAGGGCACGCATCTGGCGGTAAACTAATCGCTTTCCTTGCAGTCCCGTCTTGCGCTTCCTCATCGTGAGAAGTGTACATTTTAGCGGCTCAAGCGATATTATACGTGATTCGATACAACTAGCTCACCTTTGCGTATAAAAACTTCATCACGATACCGCATGAAGTAAGTATTATTCACGCTTGCAAGCATTGCGGGGGTATTTTTCTTTTTGACTTCAGAGGTGATTACGTCAAGTAAATCAATTACATCGGACTTCGCACATTAGGGCACGCATCTGGCGGTAAACTAATCGCTTTCCTTGCAGTCCCGTCCTGCGCTTCCTCATCGTAATCAGTGTACATTTTAGCGGCTCAAGCGATATTATACGTGATTCGATACAACTAGCTCACCTTTGCGTATAAAAACTTCATCACGATACCGCATGAAGTAAGTATTATTCACGCTTGCAAGCATTGTGGGGGTATAGCTCAGAGGTAGAGCGCTCGCTTTGCATGCGAGAAGCCCCGGGTTCGATCCCCGGTACCTCCAGTCCGTGAAATTACTTTTTGTTTTTGACATTCAGAGGGGACTACGTCAAGGAAATAAATTACATCGGACTTCGCACATTAGGGCACGCATCTGGCGGTAAACTAATCGCTTTCCTTGCAGTCCCGTCTTGCGCTTCCTCATCGTGAGAAGTGTACATTTTAGCGGCTCAAGCGATATTATACGTGATTCGATACAAGTAGCTCACCTTTGCGTATAAAAACTTCATCACGATACCAGCATGAAGTAAGTATTATTCACGCTTGCAAGCATTGCGGGGGTATTTTTCTTTTTTGACTTCAGAGGTGATTACGTCAAGTAAATCAATTACATCGGACTTCGCACATTAGGGCACGCATCTGGCGGTAAACTAATCGCTTTCCTTGCAGTCCCGTCCTGCGCTTCCTCATCGTAATCAGTGTACATTTTAGCGGCTCAAGCGATAATATACGTGATTCGATACAAGTAGCTCACCTTTGCGTATAAAAACTTCATCACGATACCGCATGAAGTAAGTATTATTCACGCTTGCAAGCATTGCGGGGGTATTTTTCTTTTTGACTTCAGAGGTGATTACGTCAAGTAAATCAATTACATCGGACTTCGCACATTAGGGCACGCATCTGGCGGTAAACTAATCGCTTTCCTTGCAGTCCCGTCCTGCGCTTCCTCATCGTAATCAGTGTACATTTTAGCGGCTCAAGCGATATTATACGTGATTCGATACAAGCTAGCTCACCTTTGCGTATAAAAACTTCATCACGATACCGCATGAAGTAAGTATTATTCACGCTTGCAAGCATTGCGGGGGTATTTTTCTTTTTGACTTCAGAGGTGATTACGTCAAGTAAATGAATTACATCGGACTTCGCACATTAGGGCACGCATCTGGCGGTAAACTAATCGCTTTCCTTGCAGTCCCGTCCTGCGCTTCCTCATCGTAATCAGTGTACATTTTAGCGGCTCAAGCGATATAATATGTGATTCGATACAAGCTAGCTCACCTTTGCGTATAAAAACTTCATCACGGTACCGCATGAAGTAAGTATTATTCACGCTTGCAAGCATTGCGGGGGTATTTTTCTTTTTGACTTCAGAGGTGATTACGTCAAGTAAATAATTACATCGGACTTCGCACATTAGGGCACGCATCTGGCGGTAAACTAATCGCTTTCCTTGCAGTCCCGTCCTGCGCTTCCTCATCGTAATCAGTGTACATTTTAGCGGCTCAAGCGATATTATACGTGATTCGATACAAGCTAGCTCACCTTTGCGTATAAAAACTTCATCACGATACCGCATGAAGTAAGTATTATTCACGCTTGCAAGCATTGCGGGGGTATTTTTCTTTTTGACTTCAGAGGTGATTACGTCAAGTAAATGAATTACATCGGACTTCGCACATTAGGGCACGCATCTGGCGGTAAACTAATCGCTTTCCTTGCAGTCCCGTCCTGCGCTTCCTCATCGTAATCAGTGTACATTTTAGCGGCTCAAGCGATATTATACGTGATTCGATACAACTAGCTCACCTTTGCGTATAAAACTTCATCACGATACCGCATAAAGTAAGTATATTCACGCTTGCAAGTATTGTGGGGGTATAGCTCAGAGGTAGAGCGCTCGCTTTGCATGCGAGAAGCCCCGGGTTCGATCCCCGGTACCTCCAGTCCGTGAAATTACTTTTTGTTTTTGACTTCAGAGGGGACTACGTCAAGGAAATAAATTACATCGGATTGCGCACTTTACGGCACGCATCTGGCGGTAAACTAATCGCTTTCCTTGCAGTCCCGTCTTGCGCTTCCTCATCGTGAGAAGTGTACATTTTAGCGGCTCAAGCGATATTATACGTGATTCGATACAACTAGCTCACCTTTGCGTATAAAAACTTCATCACGATACCGCATGAAGTAAGTATTATTCACGCTTGCAAGCATTGCGGGGGTATTTTTCTTTTTGACTTCAGAGGTGATTACGTCAAGTAAATGAATTACATCGGACTTCGCACATTAGGGCACGCATCTGGCGGTAAACTAATCGCTTTCCTTGCAGTCCCGTCCTGCGCTTCCTCATCGTAATCAGTGTACATTTTAGCGGCTCAAGCGATATTATACGTGATTCTATACAACTAGCTCACCTTTGCGTATAAAAACTTCATCACGATACCGCATAAAGTAAGTATTATTCACGCTTGCAAGTATTGTGGGGGTATAGCTCAGAGGTAGAGCGCTCGCTTTGCATGCGAGAAGCCCCGGGTTCGATCCCCGGTACCTCCAGTCCGTGAAATTACTTTTTGTTTTTGACTTCACAGGGAACTACGTCAAGGAAATAAATTACATCGGACTGCGCACATTACGGCACGCATCTGGCGGTAAACTAATCGCTTTCCTTGCAGTCCCGTCCTGCGCTTCCTCATCGTAATCAGTGTACATTTTAGCGGCTCAAGCGATATTATACGTGATTCGATACAAGCTAGCTCACCTTTGCGTATAAAACTTCATCACGATACCGCATGAAGTAAGTATTATTCACGCTTGCAAGCATTGCGGGGGTATTTTTCTTTTTGACTTCAGAGGTGATTACGTCAAGTAAATCAATTACATCGGACTTCGCACATTAGGGCACGCATCTGGCGGTAAACTAATCGCTTTCCTTGCAGTCCCGTCCTGCGCTTCCTCATCGTGAGAAGTGTACATTTTAGCGGCTCAAGCGATATTATACGTGATTCGATACAACTAGCTCACCTTTGCGTATAAAAACTTCATCACGATACCGCATGAAGTAAGTATTATTCACGCTTGCAAGCATTGCGGGGGTATTTTTCTTTTTGACTTCAGAGGTGATTACGTCAAGTAAATAATTACATCGGACTTCGCACATTAGGGCACGCATCTGGCGGTAAACTAATCGCTTTCCTTGCAGTCCCGTCCTGCGCTTCCTCATCGTAATCAGTGTACATTTTAGCGGCTCAAGCGATATTATACGTGATTCGATACAACTAGCTCACCTTTGCGTATAAAAACTTCATCACGATACCGCATGAAGTAAGTATTATTCACGCTTGCAAGCATTGCGGGGGTATTTTTCTTTTTGACTTCAGAGGTGATTACGTCAAGTAAATGAATTACATCGGACTTCGCACATTAGGGCACGCATCTGGCGGTAAACTAATCGCTTTCCTTGCAGTCCCGTCCTGCGCTTCCTCATCGTAATCAGTGTACATTTTAGCGGCTCAAGCGATATTATACGTGATTCGATACAACTAGCTCACCTTTGCGTATAAAAACTTCATCACGATACCGCATGAAGTAAGTATTATTCACGCTTGCAAGCATTGCGGGGGTATTTTTCTTTTTGACTTCAGAGGTGATTACGTCAAGTAAATCAATTACATCGGACTTCGCACATTAGGGCACGCATCTGGCGGTAAACTAATCGCTTTCCTTGCAGTCCCGTCCTGCGCTTCCTCATCGTAATCAGTGTACATTTTAGCGGCTCAAGCGATATTATACGTGATTCGATACAACTAGCTCACCTTTGCGTATAAAACTTCATCACGATACCGCATGAAGTAAGTATTATTCACGCTTGCAAGCATTGCGGGGGTATTTTTCTTTTTGACTTCAGAGGTGATTACGTCAAGTAAATGAATTACATCGGACTTCGCACATTAGGGCACGCATCTGGCGGTAAACTAATCGCTTTCCTTGCAGTCCCGTCCTGCGCTTCCTCATCGTAATCAGTGTACATTTTAGCGGCTCAAGCGATATTATACGTGATTCGATACAAGTAGCTCACCTTTGCGTATAAAAACTTCATCACGGTACCGCATGAAGTAAGTATTATTCACGCTTGCAAGCATTGCGGGGGTATTTTTCTTTTTGACTTCAGAGGTGATTACGTCAAGTAAATCAATTACATCGGACTTCGCACATTAGGGCACGCTTCTGGCGGTAAACTAATCGCTTTCCTTGCAGTCCCGTCTTGCGCTTCCTCATCGTGAGAAGTGTACATTTTAGCGGCTCAAGCGATATTATACGTGATTCGATACAAGCAGCTCACCTTTGCGTATAAAAACTTCATCACGATACCGCATGAAGTAGTATTATTCACGCTTGCAAGCATTGCGTGGGTATTTTTCTTTTTGACTTCAGAGGTGATTACGTCAAGTAAATCAATTACATCGGACTTCGCACATTAGGGCACGCATCTGGCGGTAAACTAATCGCTTTCCTTGCAGTCCCGTCCTGCGCTTCCTCATCGTAATCAGTGTACATTTTAGCGGCTCAAGCGATAAATATGTGATTCGATACAAGTAGCTCACCTTTGCGTATAAAACTTCATCACGGTACCGCATGAAGTAAGTATTATTCACGCTTGCAAGCATTGCGGGGGTATTTTTCTTTTTGACTTCAGAGGTGATTACGTCAAGTAAATAATTACATCGGACTTCGCACATTAGGGCACGCATCTGGCGGTAAACTAATCGCTTTCCTTGCAGTCCCGTCCTGCGCTTCCTCATCGTAATCAGTGTACATTTTAGCGGCTCAAGCGATATTATACGTGATTCGATACAAGCTAGCTCACCTTTGCGTATAAAAACTTCATCACGATACCGCATGAAGTAAGTATTATTCACGCTTGCAAGCATTGCGGGGGTATTTTTCTTTTTGACTTCAGAGGTGATTACGTCAAGTAAATGAATTCCATCGGACTTCGCACATTAGGGCACGCATCTGGCGGTAAACTAATCGCTTTCCTTGCAGTCCCGTCCTGCGCTTCCTCATCGTAATCAGTGTACATTTTAGCGGCTCAAGCGATATTATACGTTTTTTTTTGTATTTTATTTATTGCCGGTCTTTGTCAGTTTACAGAGCACACACTAGAGAACAATAGCACAAAAATAACTACAAAACATATTGAAAAACAGAAAAGCCACCTGTCCTACATGGACTGGCGTTGTCTATCTAAAATTCTTTTAAAGCTGTCAAAGGTTCTAGCCTCGACAGCCAATCGGGTACACAATCTTGTGTTTTCTTTATTGCAATAAAGCGAGACATACTCTCTCGAAAATAAATGCGTGCAGGCCTAGCGTCTGGGTCGCAATGGTACCCAGCCATCCTCGCCCGCCATAAACAGTGGAGGCCCTGGAGCATTATTAAATCGTATGGAACTCCGTCCTCATTGTTTATCGCTAGGTACCTTATCCCATGCGGACTCAATGGAAAATCCTTCTTCATTGTCCGTTTTAGGACGTCCCAGAAGTAGACACCTTCCCAGCAATGCAAGAACACATGATCTATGGTTTCAGGTTGCTTGCAGATCAAACAATATGAGCCCCATGGTACCAGGAAGCCACATTCTTCCATGAATGTTTTCACTGACAGTGTTCCTGAGTGTAGCCTAAAAAAGAATGTTTTTACCCCAGTAGGTACCTCCATTCTTTTCACCCGTTTAAGGACATCCTGTCCTGGTCCTCCACTGTATACCGCTCTGTACAATGGCACTGGGAATACAATATCGCATACATCTCTATATAACGTCTTTCTTTTCACGCCAGATAAATAATCGAAAGAAAAACGCACAGAAAGAAAGCGCACACTATCAACAACTTCTTTTAGATAGCCGCGAATCGTTCCGGGCATACTGTTGGTACTAACAATGAGTGCCGGCAAAGCGGCTCTTAACCTGAGCTGTAATACCGTACGCAGAAACGGATCGCGCACATCCCGAAAAAACAAAAATCTATTGACAAGCTGTCGTACAAAAAGATGCGCCAAGCCCAGCCCCCCTTCCTTCACACGCCTGAACAGGTTTGTTCGGCTACATCTTTCCCAGTTGGAGTCCCAGATAAAAACGGCGAACACTCTGTGCAACGTTTGCACGTTTACCCTTGAACAAAACAACGTCTGCATGACGTACCACAACTTCGTAATGAAAAACATATTACATACAGTTGCCCTTGCGAAAATGGACAGGTTGATGCCTTTCCACCTGTCTGCTTTTTCTCTTGTTTCTTTTATTTGGTTCGTCCAGTATCCCTCGCTATGTTTGTAACTGTCCATGGGAACACCGAGATACTTGGTAGGGATTTTCACCCAGCTCACATTCGCAAAGTTGTCCGGGGCCGAAGACCACTCTCCGTGCCACAAACGGAGGGACTTACCCCAGTTCACTTTACTGCCCGGCACATCACAATACTGCTTCACAACGCGTATCGTTTCTGTTACACTTTCTCTGTTTGTACAACACACGGCTATATCATCTGCATATGCCAGGAGCTTGACTTCTGTGGCTGCCAAGCTATAACCTCGTATTTGCTCGTTCTTAATTATTGCCAAACACATCGTTTCTATATAAATTGCAAACAAAAGAGGACTGAGGGGGCAGCCTTGACGCACAGAACGCATGACGTTAATGGGGGCCCCCAATGATTTATTCACAATTAAGCGTGTTGTGCAGTTCTGATACGCCAACGCCACTCCCTCAGTGATGATGGCACCTACATTAACGTGATCCAGAATGGCAAACAAAATATCATGAGACACACAGTCAAACGCTTTCTCGAGGTCAAGCTGGAGCACTGCGACGCCATCGTAAGTGATGTCACAGCACTTGAGCACGCACCGCATCGTGTGAATATTCGAAAAAATTGACCTCCCTTTGATCCCACACGTTTGGTGGTCTGCAACTATTTCTTTGAAGACGCTTTGAAGTCTGGCTGCGAAAACCTTCATGAAAATCTTATAATCAACATTGGTTAACGATATCGGCCTATAAGATGTCACGAGCCTAAGTTTCTCCGCTTTGTCACTCTTAGGTATCAAGATGGTATGCGCTTTACCAAAAGAAGGCGGCAAAGCTTTGTTCACATACGCAGCGTTAAACATGTCTGTTAGCAAGGGCGACAGTTCTTTCTTGAAGGCTTTATAAAAACATGCGCTGAGACCGTCAGGTCCGGGTGATTTGCCATTGTTCAAATCATTTATTGCTTTTTCGACTTCGTGCTCTCTGATATTCCCTTCTAATAGGTCCTTCGTGTCGTCACTCAATCGCGGCATGCGACTGAGAAAAACCTTTTTGAACTCATCTACATTGGCTTCTTGATATGCAAACAGTGACTGGTAATAGTCTAAAAACGCTCGGCCAATGCTCTTATTATCGTCGACAAGCGTGCCGTTCCACGAGATCTTATCGACATGATTACGTCGACCATGAGCTTTTTCAAGTCCAAGCGCCCTTTTGGTGAGCGTCTCCCCCGCTACTAATGCGTTTGCTCTTGCGCGCACAATAGCACCTTGATAGCGTGCTTTGTCCAACTGTTCAATTTGTTCTTTAATGGTTCGCATATCTTCCTTATACGCCCCTGGCTCTTCGCACTCCAGCGCTGACAGCTGTTTAAGTATCTTTGGTAAGTGTCGTTCTTTCATTTCCCTCGCACACTTAAGCAGCTCGATCTTTCTATTGCTTTCATTTTTACCTTCTGTTTGAACCATTCCCATTTCTCTGCTATTGTTTCAATACATACATCGCTTAATTCCATAACGGCCTCATGAATTGCGTCTACAAATGGCGCGTCTTTTAGTAGTAAGGCATTCATTTTCCATTGGTCCCAGTTGAAAGATTGACTCTTCTTCTTCATTCCTATGGTACACATCACCAAGCAGTGATCGGAGAACGACACAGGTGCAACAGAATAACTGTGGCACTTTGGAATCATGTCCTGTGACATGTACAAGCGGTCTAACCGCGCATGGCTACTACCTTGAAATCGCGTATACATCACTTCCCTCTCCCCCTCCAGACACTCACATTCATCGTCTAGTTCCCTTTCACAATCAGCCTAGACAATATATGACTGCTTTTATCGCGGATACCAGCATTATTCGATCTATCCCGAGCACTCAAAACACAGTTGAAATCCCCCAACAAAAGCATGCACTTTTCACTGCTAATATACTGAAAAAGATTGGAAAAAAATAATGCACGTTCTTCTACACCATTCGGCGCATATATGCATATGACTCGGAATTCAACTTCACAATAAACAAAATCGCACATAACAATCCTTCCTGACTGACATGAAAACACACTTTGAACAACCAGTTCTCGTAACTTGTTAACCAACACGACACATCCAGCGGACGTCCCTACCGCGTGGCTCACGACCGCATAATATCTAGACGTGAAACGCCGCACCATGCTCCCAGTCTCCTCCTCCCCGTCTACCTTGCTCTCCTGGACAGCTAGAACGTCTATGTCGTGGTCAGTGACCAACCGTAGGACTTGACTTTGCCTACGGCTAGCCGCCAAGCCTCGCACGTTTAGTGTGGCAATACTGAGAGACGGTTCAGGTGCCATGCTGTACTAAAGAATGAGGTAGGCCCAGGAGCATGGTGCTTACCTTTCACGACTAGCCCTCGGCTAGCCGCCTCCGGGACCTTCCGGCTTGCCGGCGTTGTTCGTGGGAGGCGCTTTGTCGCCAGGCGTTCTCTCCGGCGGGATGTTGGGCTTTGGCTTGAAGCCTAATCGCCTCCCAAGAGGCGTCTTTGTCGGCGGCCCCTCGCTGGAACTCGTTGCACCCTCCTCTCGGTCCTTTGTCTCGTCGTGGGGTCGCTTGACTGGAGCGGGAGTCGTAGTCCGGTCGCCGTCGTTGATTCCCTCGTCTTGTTCCATTGCCGCCATGTCGTCAAAGGGTGCGTCTTCACTAACGATCCCCGTCACCTGCTACTCTGCATTCGCGACTTGTGCCGACGTACTCGGCTTCGCAGCGGCCTTAGCCACCTTGACGTCTGCATTTACGTCCAACGCAGCACTGCCTGTCGGTTGTGGTACCGGGTCTCCGGCTCCTTTCGCAGCGTCCTCCGCCTCCACCACGTCCATGACGTGCTCCGCCGCAACGTCAGTCGCAGCAGGGCCCGTCACGGCGGCGTAGGATTTCACGCAGTCAGCGTCCACGTGGCTGAAACGTCTGCACCGTGAACAGCGGGGGACTTTACATTCACGGCGGACGTGTCCCGTGCCCTGGCGACGCAAGCACTGCATGGGCCGGCCGGGAACAACTACCAAGGCCAACTCTCCGCCGACGCGGACCTGATGTGGGAGGTCCTCCACTTTAACGCCGCTCTTCAGCTTGCGCAGCACGGTCCTGGTGGTTGACGCCTTGTCCCCCATGCCTTGGACGCGCCACCTCTCCCGGCTTACCTCCTCCACCTTGCCGAAAGCCGCGAACGCCGTCCGGATGTCCTCATCGGCCACGCCGTACAGAAGCCAGTGAAGCCTAAGCTTTACCTGCTGGTCCTGTGGGTCGACGATGACGCACCGTCGTCCCTTCACCTGGAGCTCCTTGTGGGCCACCAGTCGTTTTGTGGCGGTCGCATCCTTGAGCGTCACCGCCCAGACGTGGTTAATCTGGTACGCCCCTATGCATAGCACCTCCGGCAGCAAGCCTGTCGGCAGCAGGGCGTCCCTGAAATCCTCGACCTTGTAAGGTCTGGCACGCACGTCACCGTGCAAAAACACGGTATTAATCGCCACTCGTCCTTGGGGCAGTTGAGGCAGAATAAACGGATATTCGTTGTCATCGTCGTTGGTCCTGTTACCGCGGCAAAAAGTGACCGCTGTCGCTGCCCTTGAAGAGGCCATGATCCTACGAACCGTCACGCTCGGTGGCCGGAAGCAGAATGAAGCAATATTATACGTGATTCGATACAACTAGCTCACCTTTGCGTATAAAAACTTCATCACGATACCGCATGACGTAAGTATTATTCACGCTTGCAAGCATTGTGGGGGTATAGCTCAGAGGTAGAGTGCTCGCTTTGCATGCGAGAAGTCCCGGGTTCGATCCCCGGTACCTCCAGTCCGTGAAATTACTTTTTGTTTTTGACTTCAGAGGGGACTACGTCAAGTAAATCAATTACATCGGACTTCGCACATTAGGGCACGCATCTGGCGGTAAACTAATCGCTTTCCTTGCAGTCCCGTCTTGCACTTCCTCATCGTGAGAAGTGTACATTTTAGCGGCTCAAGCGATATTATACGTGATTCGATACAAGTAGCTCACCTTTGCGTATAAAAACTTCATCACGATACCGCATGAAGTAAGTATTATTCACGCTTGCAAGCATTGCGGGGGTATTTTTCTTTTTTCACTTCAGAGGTGATTACGTCAAGTAAATGAATTACATCGGACTTCGCACATTAGGGCACGCATCTGGCGGTAAACTAATCGCTTTCCTTGCAGTCCCGTCCTGCGCTTCCTCATCGTAATCAGTGTACATTTTAGCGGCTCAAGCGATAAAATATGTGATTCGATACAAGATGCTCACCTTTGCGTATAACTTCATTACTAAGCCGCATGAAGCCTGTATTATTCAAGCTTGCAAGCGTTGTGGGGGTATAGCTCATAGGTAGAGCGCTCGCTTTGCATGCGAGAAGCCCCGGGTTCGATCCCCGGTACCTCCAGTCCGTGAAATTACTTTTTGTTTTTGACATCGGAGGGGACTACGTCAAGGAAATAAATTACATCGGATTGCGCACTTTACGGCACGCATCTGGCGGTAAACTAATCGCTTTCCTTGCATTCCCGTCTTGCGCTTCCTCATCGTGAGAAGTGTACATTTTAGCGGCTCAAGCGATATTATACGTGATTCGATACATCTAGCTCACCTTTGCGTATAACAAATTCATCACGATACCGCATGAAGTAAGTATTATTTACGCTTGCAAGCATTGCGGGGGTATTTTCCTTTTTGACATCAGAGGCGATTACGTCAAGTAAATCAATTACATCGGACTTCGCACATTAGGGCACGCATCTGGCGGTAAACTAATCGCTTTCCTTGCAGTCCCGTCCTGCGCTTCCTCATCGTAATCAGTGTACATTTTAGCGGCTCAAGCGATAAAATATGTGATTCGATACAAGATGCTCACCTTTGCGTATAAGAACTTCATTACTAAGCCGCATGAAGCCTGTATTATTCAAGCTTGCAAGCATTGTGGGGGTATAGCTCAGAGGTAGAGCACTCGCTTTGCATGCGAGAAGCCCCGGGTTCGATCCCCGGTACCTCCAGTCCGTGAAATTACTTTTTGTTTTTGACATCAGAGGGGACTACGTCAAGGAAATAAATTACATCGGATTGCGCACTTTACGGCACGCATCTGGCGGTAAACTAATCGCTTTCCTTGCATTCCCGTCTTGCGCTTCCTCATCGTGAGAAGTGTACATTTTAGCGGCTCAAGCGATATTATACGTGATTCGATACAACTAGCTCACCTTTGCGTATAAAAACTTCATCACGATACCGCATGAAGTAAGTATTATTTACGCTTGCAAGCATTGCGGGGGTATTTTCCTTTTTGACTTCAGAGGCGATTACGTCAAGTAAATCAATTACATCGGACTTCGCACATTAGGGCACGCATCTGGCGGTAAACTAATCGCTTTCCTTGCAGTCCCGTCCTGCGCTTCCTCATCGTAATCAGTGTACATTTTAGCGGCTCAAGCGATATCATATGTGATTCGATAGAAGATGATCACCTTTTCGTATAAGAACTTCATTACTAAGCCGCATGAAGCCAGTATTATTCAAGCTTGCAAGCATTGTGGGGATATAGCTCAGAGGTAGAGCGCTCGCTTTGCATGCGAGAAGCCCCGGGTGCGATCCCCGGTATCTCCAGTCCGTGAAATTACTTTTTGTTTTTGACATCAGAGGGGACTACGTCAAGGAAATAAATTACATCGGATTGCGCACTTTACGGCACGCATCTGGCGGTAAACTAATCGCTTTCCTTGCATTCCCGTCTTGCGCTTCCTCATCGTGAGAAGTGTACATTTTAGCGGCTCAAGCGATATTATACGTGATTCGATACAACTAGCTCACCTTTGCGTATAAAAACTTCATCACGATACCGCATGAAGTAAGTATTATTTACGCTTGCAAGCATTGCGGGGGTATTTTCCTTTTTGACTTCAGAGGCGATTACGTCAAGTAAATCAATTACATCGGACTTCGCACATTAGGGCACGCATCTGGCGGTGAACTAATCGCTTTCCTTGCAGTCCCGTCCTGCGCTTCCTCATCGTAATCAGTGTACATTTTGGCGGCTCAAGCGATATCATATGTGATTCGATACAAGATGCTCACCTTTGCGTATAAGAACTTCATTACTAAGCCGCATGAAGCCTGTATTATTCACGCTTGCAAGCATTGTGGGGGTATAGCCATGTATGTATATATGTAACACAACTAATTTTCGCATATAACTACTAATATTTCCATGCAATAAAGAAAAAAAAGTGGGGGTATAGCTCAGAGGTAGAGCGCTCGCTTTGCATGCGAGAAGCCCCGGGTTCGATCCCCGGTACCTCCAGTCCATGAAATTACTTTTTGTTTTTGACTTCAGAGGGGACTACGTCAAGGAAATAAATTACATCGGATTGCGCACTTTACGGCACGCATCTGGCGGTAAACAAATCGCTTTCCTTGCAGTCCCGTCTTGCGCTTCCTCATCGTGAGAAGTGTACATTTTAGCGGCTCAAGCGATATTATACGTGATTCGATACAACTAGCTCACCTTTGCGTATAAAAACTTCATCACGATACCGCATGAAGTAAGTATTATTTACGCTTGCAAGCATTGCGGGGGTATTTTTCTTTTTGACTTCAGAGGCGATTACGTCAAGTAAATGAATTACATCGGACTTCGCACATTAGTGCACGCATCTGGCGGTAAACTAATCGCTTTCCTTGCAGTCCCGTCTGGCGCTTCCTCATCGTGAGTAGTGTACATTTTAGCGGCTCAAGCGATATTGTTACGAGGCATTGCGTATGAGCCTGCCATTAAAGGACCGCTGTGCTACGCGAAGAGGAAGAAGACGGGACATGCTTCGTGAGATGCTGTCAGCCATTCTCTGGTAGCAGCAGCCTGTATATATTGTCTCTCCAGTGTACTTGTGAATCCCCGTGACAATTTGGTGGAGCTGCGGGGTACCAGAAGACGCGCTGTACAACGGAGCTCCGCAGTGGTCGTCGAGTCGGGGTCATCATTATGACAGACGAGACCACGACCACGCCGCCTGCGCCGGCCAGTGCGATGCCTGCACCAGCGCCGAGCACAACGTCAACGATCGTCGTTACGCACCTTAAAGACCCGGGAACGTTCTGCGGTACGGATGAAGTTGACGTCGACGATTGGATTGCCAATTATGAACGCATCAGTGAGGTCAGTCGTTGGGACCCGACGATGATGCTGGCGAACGTGCTGTTTTACCTCAAAGGAACGGCAAAGGTGTGGTTCGATAACCATGAGGCAGAAATTCGAAGTTGGGACACCTTCAAAACAAAACTTAGTGCCTTTTTTGGGAAGCCCATGGGTCGAAAGGCGGCCGCTACGCAAGAGCTGTCCATCCGCGCTCAGACGTCCACGGAACCATACATCTCCTACATTCAGGACGTCTTGGCTCTTTGCCGTATAGTGGACATGAACATGACGGAGTCGGACGAGGTTCGTCACGTACTAAAGGGAATCGCAGACGATGCGTTCAACCTATTACTGTGCTGAAGTTGTGCGACCGTCGACGCAATTATTGACGAATGCCGGCGTTTTGAGCAGGCCAAAAGTCGGCGTATTGCGAGGTCATTCGCTCGGCTACCGAACACCGACCCGACGTCATCATGCGAAGACGGACAGGCCTCTCGTCTGCAGTCATCGCCACCGTCGGAAATTACACGAATCGTCCGTCGGGAAATCGAAGCTATTGCTCCTGCTCTCCCCAACAACGGCCTCGGCGATTTTCACTTGCCCGCCATTTCCCTGGTCCAGTCCATTGTGCGGGAGGAACTCGGCAACTTGGGTTTCGCCGTCTGCACCGTTTCTCAGTCTCGGACAACTGACTTTCGCCCTAGGTCGCCGCCTCGCCCGAGATCACCGCCCCAGGAACAATGGTTTTATCCGCGCTCTCGTAATCCGGCTGAATGGCGGATGGCAGATGATCGGCCGATTTGCTTCCACTGCCGCCGTATCGGTCACGTTGCGCGCCATTGCAACAACCGTTGGGTGTCGCCGTTAACCCGGGATGACACTGCTAGCCGCACCGACAACTACCGCCGTTTTCAGCCCGCTCAGCCATACCAACCATACAACATTGATAGCTACCGCCGCTTCCAGCCTTTTGAGCCGTACAACGTCGATGCCACCCCTACGCCGCACAGTCGTTCCCCGTCGCCCCGAGGTCATCAGTCCCGTTCGCCGCCAGCGCGTCGGCCGTCGTCTCCTTCGCCTCTACGACGACGTCCGACATCGCCGCTCAACCTTCAACAGGGAAACTAAGGGATGCAGCTCTTAGAGGTGACGCTGCATCTTCGACTTGCACCTCAAAACCTCTCCTCGTATTGCCGACGCGACGAAACTTGATCGACGTTGACGTTGACGGCTTAACTGTTCCCGCACTCGTCGATACTGGGGCACAAATATCCGTGATGAGTAATCACCTTCGTCGTCGCCTTAAGAAAGTACTTACCCCCGCCGCTACTGGTATTATTCGCGTCGCTGATGGAAGAAGTCCCGTAGTCATCGGAATGTGCACAGCTCGCATCACCATCGCCGGTCACCATATATCTGTTTTGTTTACGGTTCTCGAGCAATGCCCCAACGACGTCATTCTCGGACTTGATTTCTTGTCGGCCCATGCCGCTCTCATTGACTGTGCAACCGGCATCCTTCAACTTGAGCTTCCTCAACTGGCGGATGATCCAGATTTACCATCATACCGCTTATGCTCTGTCGATTATGTTCGGTTGGCACCGCAAGCCGCCACGTGTGTTGCCTTGACGACGGCATCTCCAGTTCCATACGGCGACTACATAGTGTCTCCACTAGTTGAAGTACTGTTGACCAGAAATATTGCTGTGCCACACACCCTCGTGACTGTTGTCGACAACCACGTCCAGCTCCCGCTTCTGAACTTCAGCAACTCGACTCAAGCTCTCCCGCAAGGCATCTCAGTGGCCAACGTGTCTGCGCTTGATGGATGCGACGTCGCGGCACTAGGCGCGGACACTTGTTCGTCCTTTCTCGCAAGCGGTCCGGCAAGTCCACTCCCCGACGAAATTACCACGATGATTGCCCCTGATCTTCCGACTTGTCAAGCCACGGAACTCCACCACCTGATAACGACCTATAGGGATATCTTCGACTTCGATGACCGCCCTCTCGGTCAAACGTCTCTCGTAAGTCATCGAATAAATACCGGAGATGCTATTCCTATCAGACGGCGACCCTATCGTGTGTCCCATTCCGAACGCCAGGTCATACAACGAGAAGTCGACAAGATGCTCTCTAAAGACGTCATAGAGGCTTCCTCAAGTCCGTGGGCGTCACCTGTCGTCTTGGTCAAAAAGAAGGATGGCAGCTGGAGATTTTGCGTCGACTATCGTGCCTTAAACAAAATAACGCGCAAGGACGTATATCCGCTGCCACGGATCGATGACGCCCTGGACTGTCTTCACGGTGCGAAGTACTTCTCATCCATCGACCTGCGCTCGGGTTACTGGCAGATTTCTGTTGATGACTTCGATAGAGAAAAGACTGCCTTTATCACACCGGACGGCCTCTATCAGTTCAAAGTTATGCCATTTGGACTGTGCAACGCCCCCGCAACGTTCGAACGCATGATGGACTCTCTCCTTCGTGGCTACAAATGGTCTATCTGCCTCTGCTACCTAGGCGACGTCATTGTGTTTTCCCCAACGTTTTAAAGCCACCTTACTCGTTTGGCGACCATTATAGCTGTCTTTCGTCGAGCAGGACTCCAGCTAAACTCCAAAAAGTGTAATTTCGGCAGGCAACAAATCAATGTGCTTGGTCATCTTGTAAGTGCTACAGGTGTCCAACCTGACCCTGCCAAGATTAGCGCTGTTAAGAACTTTCGAAGTTTCGTTGGATTATGCTCCTACTTCCGCCGTTTTATACGCAACTTCGCCATCATAGCCCGACCCCTCACCGACCTTCTCAAGAAGGACGTGCCCTTCTTGTGGGGCCCCGACCAAGCAACCGCATTCTCGGCGCTGACCAACTTGCTCACTTCACCGCCTATCTTGGCTCACTTTGACCCATCCGCGCCTACTGAGGTTCGCACAGATGCTAGTGGGCATGGAATCAGCGCCGTCCTCGCTCAGCACCAGCATGGCCACACACGTGTTATTGCATACGCCAGCCGCCTGCTCTCCACATCAGAACGGAACTATTCTATCACAGAGCGCGAGTGCCCTGCATTGGTTTGGGCTGTCGCAAAATTTCGCCCGTATTTGTACGGCCGCGCATTCTCGGTTCTTACCGACCACCACGCTCTTTGTTGGCTGTCCTCGCTCAAGGACCCAACTGGTCGCCTTGGTCGCTGGGCTCTGAGGCTACAGGAATATACCTTTGAGGTACTTTATAAATCGGGTAGGCTACATCAGGATGCCGATTGTCTTTCGCGCTATCCTGTGGACCCTGCTAGCCTCGCTGACCATGAGCATGATTCCTGTGTGCTGGCCATCTGTGATCTACGCGACATCGGCAACGAACAGCGTCGGGATGCAGCCCTAAAGCTCACCATTCAGCGACTCTCTTCTGCGCGTTCCGACCCTGCTCTACGCCAGTATGTCCTACGCGATGACGTCCTTTACCGTGGCAACATGAAACCTGATGGTCCAGAATTCTTGCTAGTTATTCCCCGACACCTGCGCACCACCATTCTTCAACATCTACATGATGCTCCAACTGCCGGACACCTCGGCGTTTCACGCACCTACGACCGCGTGCGACAGCAGTTCTTTTGGCCTGACTTATATCGTTCGGTGCGCCGATACGTTGCTGCCTGCGAACGCTGTCAACGGCGCAAACGTCCTGCTCTTCCTCAGGCTGGCCTGCTTCAACCTGTCGACATTCCACCGGAGCCTTTCTTCCGCATCGGCCTTGACTTGCTCGGACCTTTCCCTACGTCCGTATCCGGCATCAAATGGATTGCCGTCGCAACTGACTACGCCACCAGATATGCCATCACGCGCGCCATGCCCAGTAGCTGCGCTACCGACGTTGCAGACTTTCTTATCAATGACGTCATTCTTCGACACGGAGCTCCGCGTCAGCTTCTTACGGATCGTGAACGCTGTTTCCTTGCAAAGGTCATTGACGAAATTCTGCGTAGCTGCTCTACTGAACATCGCCTTACGACAGCCTATCATCCACAGACCAACGGTCTTACCGAGCGGCTCAACCGAACTATCACGGATATGCTGTCCATGTACGTCTCTACTGATCACCGCGATTGGGACGCCGCCCTACCCTACGTTACTTTTGCCTACAACTCGTCCCGACATGAAACTGCCGGCTATTCGCCGTTCTTTCTCCTGTACGGCCGCAACCCTGCGTTGCCCTTCGAGACGCTCCTTCCTGCTGATCCATCCGTACCAACCGCATATGCTCAGGACGTCCTCTCCCGAGCCAGAATGGCTCGCCAGGTTGCTCACACTAGGATGTGTGCGTCGCAGGCCTCCCAAAAAGAGCGCTATGATAGCCGGCACCGCGAAGTAGAGTACCCTCCTGAATCTCTGGTCCTACTCTGGACGCCGTCTCGACGCCAAGGCCTGTGCGAGAAGCTCCTCCGTCGCTACACAGGACCCTACAAGGTTCTCCGCAAGCTCAACGATGTTGACTACCTCATCACTCCGCTCCGAGATCGCCCATCTTCTTCTTTTGCGTCTGCTGCTGATGTTGTCCATGTGTCGCGGCTAAAACCCCACTACACCAGCAGTGCTGACTCATTTTAGAAGGCGCCGTGACGGCGCTCAGTCCGCCGGGGGTGATGTTACGAGGCATTGCGTATGAGCCTGCCATTAAAGGACCGCTGTGCTACGCGAAGAGGAAGAAGACGGGACATGCTTCGTGAGATGCTGTCAGCCATTCTCTGGTAGCAGCAGCCTGTATATATTGTCTCTCCAGTGCACTTGTGAATCCCCGTGACAATATTATACGTGATTCGATACAACTAGCTCACCTTTGCGTATAAAAACTTCATCACGATACCGCATGAAGTAAGTATTATTCACGCTTGCAAGCATTGCGGGGGTATTTTTCTTTTTGACTTCAGAGGCGATCACGTCAAGGAAATCAATTACATCGGACTTCGCACATTTGGGCACGCATCTGGCGGTAAACTAATCGCTCTCCTTGCAGTCCCGTCCTGCGCCTCCTCATCGTGAGAAGTGTACATTTTATCGGCTCAAGCGATATCATATGTGATTCGAAACATGTAGCTCACCTTTGCGTATAAAAAATTCATCACGATACTGTATGAAGAAAATATTATTCACGCTTGGAAGCATTGCGGGGGTATTTTTCTTTTTGACTTCCGGGGTGATTACGTCAAGTAAATCAATTACATCGGACTTCGCACATTAGGGCACGCATCTGGCGGTAAACTAATCGCTTTCCTTGCAGTCCCGTCTTGCGCTTCCTCATCGTAATCAGTGTACATTTTAGCGGCTCAAGCGATATCATATGTGATTCGATACGAGTAGCTCACCTTTGCGTATAAATACTTCATCACGATACCACATGAAGTAAGTATTATTCACGCTTGCAAGCATTGCGGGGGTATTTTTCTTTTTGACTTCAGAGGCGATCACGTCTAGGAAATCAATTACATCGGACTTCGCACATTTGGGCACGCATCTGGCGGTAAACTAATCGCTTTCCTTGCAGTCCCGTCCTGCGCTTCCTCATCGTAATCAGTGTACATTTTAGCGGCTCAAGCGATATCATATGTGATTCGATACAAGATGCTCACCTTTGCGTATAAGAACTTCATTACTAAGCCGCATGAAGCCAGTATTATTGACGCTTGCAAGCATTGTGGGGGTATAGCTCAGATTCTGCTTCCGGCAGCCGAGCTGTGCGGACGTGTGAATCATGGGCTCCGAAGGAGCAGCTTTTGCCGCCACCAGCCGCGGTAACAGGCTTATCGATAACGAGGAAGCGAGTTATCAGTTTATTTTGCCACCTCTGCCCAAGGGACGTGTTGTAAATAACACCGTGTTTTTACATGGCGACGTGCGAGCAAGGCCCTACAGGGTCGGAGATTTCCGAGACGTGCTCGTCCCGACTGGATTGCTACCGGAAGTCGTGGCCCTTGGTGCCTACCAGATCAATAATGTTTGGGCGGTCACCTTCTCGAACGACGAGGCGGCGAAGAAACTGCTGGCATTGAAAGAACTCAACGTGAAAGGGCGTCGCTGCGTAGTCGTCGACCCTCAAGACCAACAGGTACGCCTTCGCCTTCATTGGTTGCTGTACTGGGTGGAGGACGAAGATGTAAAGACAGCGCTGGCAGCCCTTGGGCGAGGTCATTGAAGTGACGCGAGAACGATGGCGCGTCAAAGGCGTCGGAGATAAGGATTCAACGTCTCGAACCGTTCGATTGAAACTGAAGAGCGGAATGGAAAGTAGACGACCTTCCGCACCAAATCCGAGTTGCAGGTGAACTAGCCCTTATCGTGGTGCCTGGACGGCCGATGCAGTACCAACGATGCAAAGGTGTCGGGCATGTCCATCGCGAGTGCAAGGTGTCGCAATGCTCGCGATGCCGTAATTTTGGCCATACTGAAGATCAGTGTGTACGCACGTACGCTACAGCCATGGGGCCACCAGCAAGCGAAGTCACCGCAGAGATGAGGACGGATGCTGCTGAAGCCGAGGACGCCGCCAAAGGGGCGGGTGACGAGGTGAGCGCCAACAATGCGGAGGCGACAACAACACAGGGAGGTATGGAAGGCGTACTTGCTACTCCCCAAAAGAAAGACGAGCCTTCAGGTCCTCCTGAAGAACCGGAGAAAAGCAGTGAAAACCGCCTGGTATCCGATGAATCCGCGTACGTGGCAGAAAGTGGTGACCCGGCCCCAACAGCGACGCTATGGATGTGAGTGGCAACACTCCCTTCAAAAGGCCGCTAGACGCCACCGACGGCAAAGCAACTGCTAAGAATCACGCCGACGGTCCGCCTGCAAAGTCAACTATGATAACAAGGAGCAGCTTCAAGCCCTGTCCAAACATCCCTCGGGACAGGAAGGAGGGCGACAAGCCACCACCGACTACGGACCATGCCAGACCACCGGACGGTCCCGGGGGCGTCTAGCTGCTGGCTAGACGTTGCGGTGAGCACGATGCTCCGGGCCTTTCTCTCTTTCCCGTAGTAGCAATGGCATCCAACCCGACGCTTAGCTTGGGCACGCTAAACGTGAGAGGTCTGGCCGCCAAACGTAAGCAAAGCCAAGTGTACCGGATGATGGTGGACC
Organism: Dermacentor silvarum; assembly: GCF_013339745.2. NCBI lineage: Eukaryota > Metazoa > Arthropoda > Arachnida > Ixodida > Ixodidae > Dermacentor > Dermacentor silvarum. Next base: position 94,166,641 of record NC_051156.1, on the reverse strand, counting down.
AAGACCTCGATGTTCTAGCCGTGCAGGAGACAAAAGTCGAAGGGGAGGAGGAGACCCGGGGCATGGTGCTAAGGTTTACGCCTTTGTATTACGCGGTAGTGAGCCATGCCAAAGGAGCGTCGGCAGGTGTTATTTTATTTATTAAGAAGCTGCCCGGGCTATTGATCGAAAATTATTTTTCATGCTCTTCAGGCAGACTAGTGTACTGTGACTTCGCTCTCGGTGATGATTCGGGGCGGGTGATATGTATATATGCACCCAATATATGCGATGAAAGCAAGAAGTTTTTTTCCTCGTTAAAGGCGCATATATACATGCATAGAAAAGTAATTATGATGGGAGATTTTAACTGTGTACTCAGCGATCGAGATAGAACAGGCAAGCGAACAAGTGATAACAGCTGTCATGTCCTCAGTGAATTATTAGCCGAGTGTGACTTGGACAACGTAGCTGATGGCCTAGTCGGAACACGCCAGGTTCAATACACGCACTTCCAAGGCAATAGTCACGCTCGTCTAGACAGGATATACATGACACTAGATGTTATACGCTTATGTTGCAGCTACGATGTCATGCCTCTCTCTTTCACCGACCACTTTGGTATAGACATGCGTTGGACGCAAAGGAAAAGGCAACACTTTCACGTGGGAAATGTGGAAAATGAATTCCAAATTGGTTAAAGGACGAGTCTTTTCTAAGCAATGTACAGGAACATCTGAAGGAAGTAGAAAACAACGTGGCGCAAATCACTGAAAGATGGGAAAATTTTAAACAACGAATTAAATTAACCGCCATCGACCGTTCCTGTAAATTAAAGTACGAAGAAAGAGCTAAAGAGAAAGAACTAAGGGCAGTGTTGGAAAAATTAACGGCCTTAGAGTGCAGCCAGCCAGGCGCATACAAAGACGATTTACGCAGCATCAAAGTGAAATTGGAGTTATGCGATGAAGAGCGATATCGAGAAGCGATTATACGCGCGAGGGCAGAGGCACTGACAGCAGATGAGACGCCAACTAAACGCGCGCTTGGTCTGGAGAAAACGCATGCGCGGCGCAATCACATAGATACTATTGAAGTAGATAGTAACGAAATAACCGACGCTGAGGAGATAGCAAAAGCATTTTTCGAGAACTTCCAACAACTTTTTGCATCAAGAACTGTTGACGTAGACGCCTTTAGAGCTGCGTTTTTGGGACGTATGCCGCAAGTAAGCGACGAGACGAAGAGCGGACTGGAGGCACCGATATCAGCTCATGAAGTTGAAAAAGCAATTGAAAACTTAAAAGCCGGAAAATCACCCGGTCCGGACGGCCTGTGTGCCACTTTTTATAAACAGTTTAAATCAGATCTATCGCCTCTACTCGCTGACGTGTTTAACGAAGCGTATGAAGTAAACGCATTGCCACATTCTCTCGTGCAAGCGCACACCGTACTTATCCCCAAGACTGACCAGCCTGCGAAACTGAAACATGTAACATCGTACAGACCAATATCACTTACCAACAGTGATTACAAAATATTCATGAAGATCATCGCAGACAGGTTACAAACAGTAAGGGAAACCATAGTAGATCGGCACCAAACATGCGCAATCAAATGACGAAGCATTAACACGAACGTACACATAATGAGACCGATTCTAGAACGTTGTGATGCCTTAAGGGCGCGAGTTGCGATTCTCCAACTTGATTTGGAGAAAGCTTTTGACTGTGTTGCTCATAGTATTTTATTTGCCATTCTTAAGCATATAAATGTCGGGTCCATAATTACTTACGGGGTAGCCATGGCGTACCGGAACGGCACTACTAAGATTATAATTAACAAGTCATTGGGGGCCCCCATCAGCATTCAACGTTCCGTGCGTCAAGGTTGCCCAGCCAGCCCACTTCTGTTCTGTATTTATCTAGAGAGTTTGTGTTTGGCAGTTATTGAGAACAAATGTATTCATGGGTTTAAGATGCAAGCGTCAGAAGTCAAACTCCTGGCCTATGCTGACGACGTAGCTGTGTGTTGCAAAGACAAGGAGAGCGTTTTACAGACGATTAATGTTGTAAAAAACTTCGGTGAAATCAAGTGGTCAACAACGCCAGTAAGGTACTTAGGCGCACCTCTCGAAGCTTACAAACAGAGTGACGAATACTGGCAGGGCCAGCTTAAAAGTGCCAAGGAGAAGGCTGAGGCGTGGAAAGCCAAATACCTTTCAGTATTTGCCAGGGCTACTGTATGCAACTTGTTTTTCGTCGCTAAGCTATGGTATGTCATGCAATTCATTTTCTGTAACAGGGCCAATGTGCAGAAGTTCCACAGAGTTTTTGCTGTGTTTGTGTGGGGATCTGGATGGGAGAGATGTTGTCGCAACAATTTGTTCAGACGGGTGAAAGATAGAGGATTGGGGCTGGGCCTACCTATTCGTTAGGCAATTAGTTGGGCGTTTTATTTTCTTTCGGTACAACGGTGATCCATTTTTGCAAACAGTCTGTAGAGTTAGACTCGCGCACTTGTTGCCAGAGTTGATTGTATGCTCCCAAGGTGTGCCGGCGGCAGTGTTTGGTTTCTACATGGAAATTGTTTTCAGTGTTCGTTTCCTTGCTGTACGGTATTCGAAAGAATATTTGTTTACGGTCTCAAGGAAAAAGCTGCGCAGTGATTTAATGGACAGCCTTTTCCCCACCTCTGTACAGAGCCATATGCAGTCGAGGCCCAGGCCAGAATGTCTTTAAACGCGTCAAAAGAATGCAGGTACCGCCAGGTATGAAAAGTTTCTTTCTCAAACTACACACAGGTACACTTTCAGTTACAACGTTCCTAGAAGAAAGAGGCTTTTACATGCCATGGGGCACACAATGTGTCATTTGCAAACAACCTGAGACCATAGACCATGTTTTCTTACACTGCTGGGAGGGAGTATACTTCTGGGATGTTTTACAGCGTACAATAAAGAAAGAACTTCCTCTTGACCCACATGGCATCAGATTTTTGCCGATAGATGACGATGACGGAACACCTTTTGATCAGATTATGCTGACAAGCCTCTACTGTATATGGCGCTCCCGCATGGCAGGCTTCTATTGCGATCCCGATAGAAGACCAGCCCATGTGTATTTCCGGGAACAAAGAAGACGTTTACTTGATGTGGTTGCAACACAAGAGTGTCCCCCACCTTGTATGGCCAGGATGGAACCCCTGGCCAATCTTAAGAAATTCTGAACAAAGCCTGTTACAGTATGACAGGCTGCGTGTGCTTATTATTTATACTTAACGGATGTGAAGTCCACCTGTGTATGTATATATGTTAGTTATGTTGGTATTCCTATGTACCGCTGCTTACCGGTAATAAAGAAAAAAATGGGATATAGCTCAGAGGTAGAGCGCTCGCTTTGCATGCGAGAAGCCCCGGGTTCGATCCCCGGTACCTCCACTCCGTGAAAATACTTTTTTGTTTTTGACTTCGGAGGTGACTACGTCAAGGGAATCAATTACATCGGACTACGCACTTTACGGCACGCATCTGGCGGTAAACTAATCGCTTTCCTTGCAGTCCCGTCCTGCGCCTACTCATCGTAATCAGTGTACATTTTAGCGGCTTAAGCGATATTATATGTGATTCGATACAAGACGCTCACCTTTCCGTATAAGAACTTCATTATTAAGCCGCATGAAGCGAGTATTATTGATGCTTGCAAGCATTGTATTCTGCTTCCGGCTTCCGAGCTAAACGGATCGCGCGATCATGGGCTCCTGCGGAACGGCTAATGCGGCTGTCAGCCGCGGCAACAGGCTTTTGACTGGGAATGATAAGGGCTACCAGATCGTTTTGCCACGAGTACCAACAGGACGCATCTTATTAAATACGGTGTTTTGAACACGAGCGTCTCCGCGCTCGCGTTTGCCCGTTCCGTGTAGAAGATTTTAGGGATGCGCTTCAAGCTGTAGGTATGCTCTAGGGCGTCGTCGCCCTTGGAGCGTACCAAATCAACCATGTGTGGGCGGTGACGATGAACACAGCCAAGGCTTCCAAAAAGCTGGCGGTGCTGAAGGAGCTGCAGGTCAAGGGGCGTCGCTGCCTGGTCATCGACCCGAAGGAACAACAGGTGAAGCTGGGTCTCCACTGGCTTCTGCATGGAGTGGAAGACGAGAACGTGAAGATGGCACTGGCTTCCTTCGTCAAAGTGACCGAGGTGACCCGCGAGCGCTGGCGAGTGGATGGTGTCTTCGACAAGGGCTCGACGACTCGAGCAGTGCTACTGCAGCTGAAGACTTGGATGAACGTCGACGACTTGCCCCATCAGATACGCGTCGCCGGGGAACTCGCACTTGTGGTCGCCCCGGCTCGCCTTATGCAGTGTCTGCGCTTTAAGGGTTCTGACCACGTTAGACGAGAATGTAAGGTACCCCGTTGCTCCAGGTGCAGGCTTTTCGGCCACGTCGACGCGGACATTGTTCGCTCTTACGCAGTAGCCGCGGGTTCGTCGGAGAGTGAGCCGTTGACATTAGACCACATGATGGACGTAATCGAGGCGGAGGACGCGGCCAAGGGAGCCGGAAGCGGCAACGTGGCGGCAGAAGCGAGTGGGACGACCACCCCGACGAAAGCAGAACGGGATGATGTCCCTCCCCTCAAGGAGCCAGCAGCAACTCTCGGGAGCGTGACGAAGACCCCGGCAGAAACTGAGAGCCCCCAGCAGGTTACTGACTCTATGCAGGCAGCGGAAGACAGCACAACCCCCACCAACGCGCGCGTCGAAGGCGTTTTGGCATCGATCGAGAGGACCCTGCAGCAGGACGAGAAAGTCGACGGAAAGGCCGGCGGTGATCCTGAGGCTCCGCCCGCTAAGACGTTGTCCGGAAGGCGCTCGACCCTCAAGCCTAAGCCGAACCTGGAGGCCGACCGTAGGCCCGCCGCAAAGCCGACCGCAGACGAATTCGACCGACAGCCACCGGATGGCCACGGAGGCGTCTAGCGGACTGCTAGACGTTGAAGTGAGCACCATGCTCCGGGCCTTCTTCCCTCCTTTTTGTATCAGTAATGGCTTCCAACACGTCGCTTAGCCTCGGCACGCTAAACGTTCGAGGTCTGGCCACCAAAAGGAAACAGAGTCAGGTGTACCGACTACTAGTGGACCAAGACCTCGACGTTTTAACCGTGCAAGAAACCAAGGGAGACGGCAAGGAGCAGACCGGGAGCATGGTGCAAAGGTTCACCTATATGCACTATGCGGTAGTGAGCCACGCCTTAGGGACGTCGGATGGGTGTGTATTGTTCGTGAAGAAGCTCCCAGGGCTTGTCATAGAGGGTTACTTTTTATGCACTTCTGGCCGACTTGTCATTTGTTACTTCAGCTATTGTGATGTCCAATGGCGCGTGGTGTGCGTTTATGCGCCTAATACAGTGGAAGAGGGCAAATTTCTTTTGTAACCTAAGGCAACACTTCTCTGCAAACAAAATAAGAGCCTGTGTGGGTGATTTCAATTGCGTATTGAATTCCCAGGATAGGTCTACGCGACGTGTTGTTTATGACAAAAGCAGCGACATCCTGGCGCAGATTATAAGCGAATTTGAACTAGAAGACATCGCTGAGTGTTTTCGTTCTGACCGAGACGTGAGATACATTCACTTTCAGGGTGCAAGTCACGCACGATTGGACCGTGTGTATCTATCTTACGATTTAGTAGATAAATGCCAGAGTTATGCCATGACTGCAATATCGTTTTCTGACCACTGCCTGGTAAAATGCAGGGTGGGCCATAAGAAAGACCGAAAGGAATTTGTCTGGGAATTGTGGAAAATTAACGCTCAGCTTCTACGTGATGACACGTTTAACGAAGTTCTGAATAGTCTCGGAACAGACAGTTCTATTAAGTTTGGCGAGGAATTCGAGTTGATGAAGCAAATTATTAAAATGAAGGCTATCGAAAGGAGTAGTGTACTGCGATATCAAGAAAAGGCAAGAGAACAGACTTTAAAAACACTTTTGGAAAAATTTGCGACGCTCGAATGCATGCAATCGGGCGCTTATCAAGATTATATGTGCTCTGTTAAGAAGAAACTCGAGGCGTTCGACGAAGAGCGTTATCGGGGGGCGCTCGTGCGCGCGACAGCAGTAAAACTAGCGTGTGGGGAAATGCCTACGAAAAGAGCGCTGGGATTTGAAAAAAAGCACTCCAGACGCAAGCAGGTTGAGGCCATCGAACACGACGGGGTGGTAGTAACTGATAACAATACCATAGGAAGTGTTTTTTTTTTACCATTTTCAAAACCGATTCGCATTCAGGCCCGTCAATATGCAAGGTTTCAAACACTTATTTTTGGAGCGAATGCCGCAGCTGTCCAGTGAAGTTAAATACACGTTAGAACGGCTAATAACAGAACTTGAAGTGATGAAGGCTATCGAAGACCTGCAACCCTGGTAAGTCACCAGGTCCAGACTGTCTTTGTGCCGCTTGGTACAAAACATTCAAAGACCACCTAACCCCTAGACTAACTGCAGTCTTCAATGAAGCATAGGAACTGAAAATGCTTCCACCATCCTTTGGTCAGTCCCATACAGTATTAATACCGAAAACAGAAGAGACCGAAAAGCTCAAGCAACTTTCATCGAGCAGACCCATAACGCTGACTAACTGCGACTACAAAATATTGATGAAGGTACTGGCACGTCGGGTGCAGTCAGTTATTAAGGAAGTAGTCGGCCCGCACCAGACGTGCGGCATCCGAGGTAGAACCATTTTGACTAACATTCATAAGATGAAGTGTGTGCTTGAGTGTTGTGACGCCATATACGATGCAGTAGCGATCCTCCAGCTGGACTTGGAGAAAGCGTTCGATTGCGTTTCGCATGAGCTCTTGCTTACCATCCTGAAACATGTTAATTTTGGCCGCATAATCACAGAGGGAATGACCATTGTGGGAACCCTCGGGTCCCATGACCGCCGCACGCACAGCGAACGTCGCGGCAGACGCATGCGCGCCAGACGCATGCGCGCCAGGGAGAGTTGGGAGAGGGGAAACTTTCCTTCCGCGGGTGGCGCACGGGCATCGCAAGCGCTATCAGCGCCACCGGGTGGGTCACGTGAGATCCCGCTGACATCGCCCGAGTCTCTTTGGTCCCCAGCAGGCGGCGATGGCGGAAGTCTCCGCCGCCGCTCCCGTATTCCCGCACGTGGTTAGTCAACCGCGTTCTTGCCGCGGCCGCCCGTATTCCCCAGTTGGTAAGTCGGGAGCCCTTCTTTACCTAGCCCCGGGTACCAACAGCCATAACCGTTGGACATATAAAGTTTATTCCTATCCTATCCTTCTTTACCTAGTGTATTATTCTCTTCGAGGGAACCCTCAGCGATGTCAACTCTAGCTAGCTGGCCTGCTCGAAGTGTTAGTTGCAGTCGTAATAAATGTTTTCCGAGCGTACACGTGGTTGTAGTCTTTTGTTTCCTCGAGCTTGTACCGGACCGCGGTTGATGCACAGGCATGCGCCAACCGCGGGGCTCGGTGTGTCGAGCCAGGGTGCCGTGGGCAATCCCCCCATATCCCGACATCATCGCGTACCGGAGCTGCTATACGAGACTTATAATTATTAAGACGTTGGGGGCCCCATTAATGTGAAGCGCTCCGTTCGCCAGGGTTGTCTACTCAGCCCACTCTTGTTTTGTGTTGAGATAGAAACTCTGTCAGGCTATAATCCAAAATGATTACATTAACGGGTTTTAACTAGAGGTCAAGTTATTGGCTTATGCTGACGATGTGGCAGTATGCTGTAAAGATACGCAGGGTGTATTGGATACCGTTAGTATCGTCAGAAGGTTTGGTGAAGTCACTAATAGCTTTGTGAACTGGCAGAAATGTTTGGGTTTTTGGCATGGAAGGTGGGCGTCTGCCCCAGACCACTTTTCTAACGTAAACTGGGTTACGACACCAGTTAAGTACCTTGGCGCACCTCTTGATGCCTGCAAGGACAGTAGCGAGTACTGGAAGGAGCGGACAAAAGAGATAAAAGAAAAAGAGGGCAGATGGAAAGCCAGCCACTTGTCAATATTCGGGAGAGCTACCGCGTGCAATTTGTTTCTCGCGACAAAAATCTGGTACGTAATGCAGATCCTACAGTGCTCTCGGATTAATGTGCAGAAACTGCACCGCGTGTTCGCTGTTTTCGTGTGGGCATCAAGCTGGGAGCGATGCAGGCGAGATAATCTCTTGCGGCGTGTTCAGGATGGCGGTCTAGGGTTGGCGCACGCCTTCTTGCGTCAGCTTGTTAACAGGTTCGTTTTCTTTCGTGATACGAATGACCCATTTCTGCGCACCGCTATCCAAATTAGACTATCAAGAGAAGTTCCCGAGCGTGTTGTCGGTACCGAAACCATGACAGGTTCAGTCCTTGGTTTCTTCCGGGAAATAGTCGATAGTGTTTCCGTTTTACGTGTTCGTTCTTCAAATGCATATTTGTGGACTGTAAAACGCAAAAAGTTATATCGTGATTTGTGTGATAGTGTTTTACTTGTGCCCATGTACCGAGCCGTGTACAGTGGAGGCCCAGGCCTAGACGTTTTGAAAAGGGTGAGAAAGATGCCAGTGCAACCAGCCACCAAATCATTCTTCTTTAAATTACATACCGGGACTTTACACGTTCAAATATTCCTGGAGCAACGTAAGTTCTACTTGCCATGGGGAACTAACTGCCTTATTTGGAAAAAACCAGAAAACATAGATCATGTCTTCATCCACTGTTGGGAGGGGGTCTATTTCTGGGACGTGTTGCAAATGGCTTTAAAAAAGGAGCTAAGAAATAAATCCGTAGGGAATCAGATTTTTGCCAGTAGATGACGACGAAGGATTCCCGTATGATTTAATCATGCTTACGGGCCTCCACTGTCTTTGGCGCTCGAGAATGGCGGGGTACCACTGTGAGCCTAATGCCAGACCGGCGCGTGTAAACTTCCGAGAATGCATGCAGCGGTATATATATATAGAACTGTTGAAGTCGCAACAGACTGTTCCCGAGTGGCTGTCTAGGCTTGAACTCCGGGCAGCACTCAAGGAATTTTAACATGACAACGTCATGCCGGAGTAGCGGATGGCAAAGAATGTATATATTGACACGTATGCATGTTTATCTTCCACCGGTGGCCACTTTCCACCGGCTAACAAATGTTAAACGTTATCGCTCGTTACCACTCGTTATCAGCGTCACTACAACGTGACATCTGGTGGAGGTGCGGGGTAGGAGATCGGCCCCGGGTGGGACCGGTGTACTGACGGCGATGCGGCGAGATGTAGCGGCCTGATGACGGCGAGCGTGAGGGTAGTCGTGGTTGCCACAGGGCTCCGGCGAGGTAGTCGGCGATCTCGCGCGGTCGTTCACCTCGCACTGGACGCGGCGCGTTGACGGCGAGGTGAACGACCGCGCGACATCGCCGACTACCTCGCCGGAGCCCAGTGGCAACCACGACGACCTTGAAATTTGCGTCGCTAGAGATATAGCTCAGCTACGTGAAGGGAAAGCAAGAGTGATGCTCACGAACTTCAGCCACGAATACAAGCACATTAACAAATGCACCACGGTCGCCTACATCGATGAAATAGTACAAGCCAGCAGTGCTTTCGCCTTCACGGATTCCAGCGCACCTGCAACGACTGTAGTACCTGAACCAGCGTTTGACGTCAATCAGAACCTTCCCATGCATAAGAAAGAACAGCTAAAAGCCCTGCTCCTGCGATACAAGGACTGCTTCTCGTCGTCATCAAAAATTCCACAAACACCTGTCGCCAAGCACCGCATCATAACCGACGAATATGCCCCGCCCGGCTGCGGGAGGCTGTGGGTTCGATTCCCACCGCCGCCGGGCACCCACTGGTTCAAATGGGTACAAGTGTGCCCCGGCCTGGCGTTCGGCTTCCTTCAGGGGTGATACGTTTGGGAAAGGAGCCTGCGCCCTGAATTCCCGTCGAAACCAACGTGAGCACGCAAAAAAAGTGGTGTCTACTCCGTCAGAGCCCGTGCCGAGTCTCGGAGCGTGAACGCGAGGCCATAAGGCAACAAGTCGACGCAATGCTACGCGACGACATCATCCAGCCGTCCAAGAGTCCGTGGGCGTCCCACGTGGTGCTGACGAAGAAGGATGGTACCCTACGTTTCTGCGTCGATTACCGTCGCCTCAACAAAATCACGAAGAAGGACGTATACCCTCTCCCACGGATTGACGACGCCTTGGATCGACTCTACAACGCAAGGGATTTTTCGTCGATTGACCTCAAAACCGGCTACTGGCAAATCGAAGTCGACGAGAGGGACCGGGAGAAGACTGCCTTTATAACACCAGGCGGACTGTTCGAGTTCAAGGTCATGCCGTTTGGTCTTTTCTCGGCACCTGCGACCTTCCAACGCGTCGTGGATACAAGTACTGGCAGGCTTGAAGTGGCAGACTTGCCTCGTCTATTTGAACGACGTCGTTGTGTTTGCCTCAAACTTCGAAGAACACTTGCGGCGCCTTGAAATAGTTCTTCAAGCAATCAAAACCTCCGGACTCACGTTAAGGCCAGAAAAGTGGCGCTTCGCATATGAGGAGCTCTTGTTTTTGGGCCACGTCATCAACAAGTCTGGAGTGCGCCCGGACACTCAGAAAACTGCGGCCATCTCCAACTTTCATCCGCCCGCCGACAAGAAGGCAATGCGTAGATTTCTTGGACTGTGCGCCTATTACAGGCGCTTCGTCAAAGACTTTTCACGGATCGCGGAGCCGCTGACGTCCCTCACGAAGGCCGACGTCGAGTTCAAGTGGGAGACGCCGCAAGTAGAAGCATTTGAAGAACTGAAGCGACGCCTGCAATCACTGCCAATACTTGCGCATTTCGACGAAAACGCCGATACCGAAGTCCACACCGATGCAAGCAGCGTAGGACTCGGCGCCGTGCTTGTGCAGAGGACTGACGGACTAGAAAAGGTTGTAAGTTACGCTAGCCGGTCGCTATCGAAGGCGAAAGCAAATTATTCCACAACAGAAAAGGAGTGCCTCGCCATCATCTGGGCTACATCAAAGTTACGCCCCTACCTCTATGGCAGGCCCTTCAAAGCTGTGTGCGACCACCACGCCTTGTGTTGGCTAGCTAACTTGAAAGATCCTTCAGGTCGCCTCGCACGATGGAGTCTGAGACTTCAAGCATTCGACATCCGTCGTTTACAAGTCCGGGCGAAAGCACTTAGACGCCGACTGCTTGTCTCGCGCCCCCGTCAAACCGCCGCCACATGACGACCAGGATGACGATACTTTCTTGGGACCCATCAGTGCCGACGAATTCGCCGAAAAACAGCGAGCCGTCCCGGAACTAAGAAGCCTTGTAGACTACCTGGAGGGCAAGACCGTCATTGTGCCCAAGGTGTTCAGGCGAGGATTGGCGTCGTTTTTCTTGTAAAACGACATTCTTTTAAAGACGAACTTCTCGCCTCTTCGAGCCAACTACCTCCTCGTGGTACCCTCAGCATTGCGTCCAGAGGTTCTGCAAGCTCTTCATGACGACCCAACGGCTGGACACCTCGGTTTATCCCGCACGCTCGCGAGGATACAAGAAAAATACTACTGGCCTCGCCTCTGTGCCGACGTCACCCGTCACTTAAGGACATGCCGAGACTGTCAGCGACGGAAAAAACCGCCGACAAGGCCAGCCGGACTTCTACAGCCGATCGAACCACCTCGCCGACCGTTCCAGCAGATGGGGATGGACTTACTGGGGCCTTTTCCGACGTCGACGTCCGGGAATAAATGGATCGTCGTAGCTACGGACTACCTCACCCGCTACGCCGAAGCAAAAGCCTTGCCCAAAGGCGGTGCCGCCGAGGTAGCCCGACTCTTCGTTGAGAACATCCTCCTGCGTCACGGTGCCCCAGAAGTCCTCGTCAACGACAGAGGTACAGCCTTTACGGCAGAACTAACTCAAGCCGTCCTGCGATACAGCCAGACAAGCCATCGCCGGACCACCGCCTACCACCCGCAGACGAATGGCCTCACCGAAAGCCTAAAAAGACCATCGCTGACATGCTGGCAATGTACGTCGACGTCGAACACAAGACGTGGGATGCCATCCTTCCGTACGTGACCTTCGCATACAACACGGCCGTGCAAGAAACGACGCACATGGCGCCGTTCCACCTGGTCTACGGTAGGAACCCGGCAACGACGCTTGACGCCGTGCTACCGAACGTCACCGACGAAGAAAATCTCGACGTTGCCAGCTATTTGCAGCATGCCGAAGAAGGTTGACAGCTCGCCCGCCTGCGCATCAAGAACCAGCAGAGGACCGACAGCCGACACTACAATCTTCGACGCCGCTACGTCGAGTACCAGCCCGGCGACCGTGTTTGGGTCTGGACTCCGATACGCCGACGAGGACTTAGCGAGAAACTGTTACGTCGCTATTTCGGACCATATAAGATCATCCGACGTATTGGCGTACTGGACTATGAGGTCGTGCCAGACGGCATTTCGCAATCACAGCGGCGTCGCGCACGACGTGAAGTCATCCACGTGGTGCGTCTTAAGCCTTGCTACGCCCGCTGACGAACTTAGGTACTTTGTTACTTTGTTTTTTTTTTTTTCTTTATTACGCGTGGTTTTGTTTTCGCTTTCACATTTGTTTGTAGCATCGGGACGATGCTTTATAAGGGGAGGGTACTGACACGTATACATGTTTATCTTTCACCGGTGGCCGCTTTCCACCGGCTAACAAATGTTAAACGTTATCGCTCGGCGCAGGACACGCCTGTATCGGAAGTTTCTAGAACGTTATCGATGCTTCTTTCCGTTGCCTGTTTTCACCGACGCTTATGTTATCTGATTGTATGACCGACGCGAATTGTCTAGAACTTTCTGGAAGACACTGCGGGTACCAGGGATTATTCTGGAACATTCGATGACTCATGTATAAAAGCCGGCGCGTTTCACCGCGGATCAGATTTCGGCGATCGCCGACTGTGTTCGCCGCTATCGTTGTGCTTCGAGTGTAGCTTGCGTTTGTGGGCACAGGTTCGCCCAATAAAGAATCAGTTTCGTCATACACAGTTTTACGACTGTTTTCTTCAGCGTCACTACAACGTGACAATATTGCTTTTAACTTTTGTATAGTGTTCGTGCAATTTGTGTTGTTATATGTCGAGGACTGGCAATAAGGGAAAAAATGCGATGGCATAGCTCCGAGGTGGAGCGCTCGCTTTGCATGCGAGAAGCCACGGGTTTGATCCCTGGTACCTCCACTCTGCCGAAATTATTTTGTTTTTGTCTTCATAAGTGATTATTACATCGAAAAAATCAATTACATCGAACTGCGCACATTACGGCACGCATCTTGAGTTAAAGTAATCGCTTTCGTTGCGCTCACGTCCTGCACCTTCATATCGGAATAAATTTACATCTTATCGGGTCAAGCGACATTGTGCAATCGTGCAATCTGTGCAATCGTGCAATTTGTGTTATAGCTCATGCATTCTGCTTCCGGCCACCGAGCTGAACGGTCGTAGAATCATGGCCTCTTCCAGGGCAGCGGCAGCGTTCACTTTTGGCCGCGGTAACAGGACCAACGACTATGATAATGAATACCCATTTATTCTGCCTCAATTTCCAAAAGGACGAGTGGCGAATAATACCGTGTTTTTGCACGGTGATGTGCGTGCCAGACCCTACAAGGTCGAGGATTTTAGGGACGCCCTGCTGCCAACGGGCTTGCTGCCGGAGGTGGTATGTATAGGCGCGAACCAGATAAACCATGTCTGGGCGGTGACCCTCACTGATGCGACCGCCACGAAACGGCTGATAGCCCACGAGGAACTGCAGGTGAAGGGACGACGGTGCGTCATCGTTGACCCGCAGGACCAGCATTTGAAGCTAAGGCGTCACTGGTTACTGTACGGCGTGGCCGATGAGGACGTCCGGACGGCATTCGCGGCTTTCGCCAAGGTGGAGGAGGTAAGCCGGGAGAGGTGGCGCGTCCAAGGCATGGGGGACAAGCCTTCAACCACCATGACTGTGCTGCTCAAGCTCAAGAGCGGCGTCAAAGTAGAGGATCTTCAGGTCCCGCGTCGGCGGAGAGTTGGCCTTGTTGTTCCCGGCCGGCCCATGCAGTGCTTGCGTTGCCAAGGCACGGGACACGTCCGCCGTAAATGTAAAGTCCCCGCTGTTCACGGTGCAGACGTTTCGGCCATGTCGACGCTGACTGCGTGAAATCGTACGCCACCGTGACGGGTCCAGCTGCGACTGACGTTGCGGCAGAGCACGTCATGGACGTGGTGGAGGCGGAGGACGCTGCCAAAGGAGCCGGAGAACCGGTGCCACTAGCGACAAGCAGTGATTCATTGTCCGTGAGCGCAGACGTCAAGGTGGCTGAGGCTGCTGCGAAGCCGAGTGCGTCGGCACAAGTCGCGACTGCAGAGGGTCAGGCGATGGTGGGCGTTAGTAAAAACAGACCCTTTGATGACACGACGGCAATGCAATAGGACGAGGCCGTCAACGACGGCGACTGGACTACGATTCTTGGTGCTCCAGTCAAGTGCCCCCACGACGAGACAAAGGACCGAGAAGAGGGTGCAACGAGCTCCAGCGAGGGGCTGCCGACGAAGACGCCTCTTGGGAGGCGAAGGGGCTTCAAGCCAAAGCCGAATGTCCCGCCGGCGAGAACGCCTGGCGACAAAGCACCTCCCACGAACAACGCCGGCAAGCCGGAAGGTCCCGGAGGCTGCTAGCCGTGGGCTAGTCGTGAAACGTAAGCACCATGCTCCGGGCCTACATTTACTTTAGTTCCCGATGGCTCCAATACCGTCACTTATGGCATCTTCGAGTGGTCGTTTCAGAGCGCTCTGGCCGTGCTACAAAAGTGGTGAAAAATTACTCTAAAGCTGTATTACGACAATAATCGGGTATGGAAGTGATGATCCTGCTTCGTTATCATCAGAGGGACCCGTTTCTGCAAACAGTAATGCTTAGTAACCGTTTCACACGACCTTTGTAGCGCTACCAGAGCGCTCTAACACGACCAGCCGAAGATGCCATTAGTATAGCCACGTTAAATGTGAGAGGCTTTGCGGCTAGTCGTAGGCAAAGTCAGGTCCTACGGTTGGTCACTGACCACGACATAGACGTACAAGCCGTCCAGGAAACTAAAGTTACGCTAGTTGCAGTTAAACTAAACTAAACTAAAGGAGGAGACCGGAGCATGGTGCGACGTTTCACGACTGGGTATTTTTCTGTGAGTCAGCCATGCGATTGGCACGTCTGGGGGCTGCCTTCTTTTTGTAGAGAAGCTGCCTGGACTGCAGATTCAAAGTGTATTTTCGTGTCCGTCTGGAAGGATTGTTTTTTGTGATTTTGTTATGAGTGATGTTGAGTTCCGCGTACTATGCGTATATGCGCCGAATTCAGTGGATGAGCGTTTCCTTTTTTTTTTTTTTTGAGCCTTGAACAGTATGTCCGAAGTGATAAACGCGTTATGCTATTAGGCGATTTCAATTGTGTTTTAAGTGCTACGGATAGAGTCAACAATACCGGACTACGTGACAGAAGTAGTGATGTGTTGTCTAAAATAATAAGCGAAAATGAACTTGACGTTTTTGAGTGTCTCGAAGGGGGGCGTGAAGTGACTTTTACGCGCTATCAGGGCAGTAGCCACGCGCGATTACATCGCATGCACATTTCGTTGGATGCGGTTCCAAAATTTCATGGCTATTGCGTTGTACCTGTGTCCTTTTCGGACCACTGCCTTGTAAAATGTCATCACATATGTATAGAGAAGAGGGGACATGCCTTTAGTTGGGATCTGTGTAAAATGAATGCCAAGTTGCTTAACGACGAGCCATTTGTAGATGCAGTACGCGATATGGTTACTCAATTAGGCGAAAGTACATCGAAAACAATGCTAGAAAAGTGGGAATCCTTCAAACAAAATGTTAAAATGAAAGCCTTAGAAAGATGCAGCTGCCTAAAATATGACAGGGAAATGAAAGAAAAGGGTTTAAGAACACTACTTAAGCTGCTGATAACGCTTGAGTGCAGAGAACCTGGTGCGTATAAAGGTGACGTGCGAAACGTCAAAGATAAACTCGAACAGTTCGACAAGGAGCGATATCAATGTGCCAATGTGCGAGCATGTGCCGATGCACTAGCGGGAGGGGAGACGCCCACAAAAAGGGCGCTTGGAATAGAGAAGGTGCACGGATGACGAAACAATGTTGATAACATTTTAATGAAGGGCACTGTTTTTGACGACAACGAGAGCATAGGCCGTGCCTTCTTGGAGTACTACCAGTCGCTCTTTGCATTTCAGGCAGCCAATGTAGAGGGGTTTAAAGCTGATTTTCTTCATCGTATGCCGCGATTAGATGATGACACCAAAGAGCGACTAGAAGGCAAACTAACAGAAAGGAAAGTTGAAAAGGCCATCGACGATTTGAATCTGGGCAAGCCGCCGGGACCTGACGGTCTCAGTGCTGGGTGGTATAAGGGTTTTAAAAGCGAACTGGCTCCTTTATTAGCTGAGACATTTAATGACGCACATGAGCAGAAATACTTGCCACCTTCCTTTGGAAAAGCGAACACCATGCTACTACCTAAGGCCGATCAAATTGACAAACTCAAACTCGTCTCATCCTACAGGCCCATATCATTAACAAACAATGATTATAAAAGATTTATGACAGTTATAGCCACCAGATTGCAAGGTGTCATCAAGGAAATAGTCGCTGACTACCAAACTTGCGGCATCAGGGGGCGATCTGTTTTTGCGAACATCCATAAGATGCGGTGTGTTCTCGAGTGCTGTGACGTCACCTATGGCGGTGTTGCAGTCCTTCAGCTCTATCTCGAAAAAGCGTTCCATTGTGTCGCTCACGTTATTTGATTTGCCATATTGGATCATGTTACTGCCGGTTCCATCATCACTGAGGGCGTGGCCTTGGCATACCAGAACTGCACAACAAGATTAATTGTTAATAAGTCACTGGGGGGCCCCATTAACATCATGCGTTCAGTGCGCCAAGGCTGCCCCCTCAGTCCGCTTCTGTTTGCTGTTTATACCAAAGCAATGTGTATGGCGATTACAGAAAATGAAAAAATACGTGGTTTTAGACTAGAAGCGACAGAAGTGAAGCTGCTCGCGTATGCAGATGATATTGCAGTGTGTTGTACAGACATACCAAGTATAACCGAAACAATAACTGTAGCGAAGCACTTCTGTGATGTGACGGGCAGCAGCGTAAATTGGGGCAAATCCCTTGGGCTTTGGCATGGGGAGTGGTCGTCAGCTCCGGACAACTTCGCGAACGTCAACTGGCTAAAAACTCCGACGAGGTATCTCGGTGTTCCCCTCGACAGCTACAATAGCAGTGAGGAGTACTGGAGGAGCCAGACCAAAGAAACCAAAAAAAAAGCAGACAGATGGGCAGTTACTAACCTCTCCATTTTTGCAAGAGCGACTGTTTGTAATATATTTTTTATATCTAAGTTGTATTACGTAATGTAAGTGTTGTATTGTTCTCGGGCAAACGTGCAAAGGCTGCACAGAGTGCTTGCGGTTTTTATCTGGGATTCGACATGGGAAAGGTGCAGCCGAACAAACATGTTCAGAAGAGTGAAGGACGGGGTCTAGGCTTGGTTCGTCTTTTTGTTAGACAGCTGGTAAATCGATTTTTGTTTTTTCGCGATGTGTGTGACCCTTTTCTGCAGACTGTGTGCCAGCTCAGGTTGAGCGACGCATTGCCGGCACATGTTGTTAGTACGGAAAGCATGACCGGAACATTGCGTGACTATCTTAAAGAAGTGGTCGATAGTGTACGCTTCCTCTCTGTGCGTTTTTCAAATGATTATTTTTGTGAACTGAAAATGAAAACACTGGATCTAGATCTTTGTGATGCACTTTTCCCAGTGCCATTATACAGAGCTATATACAGTGGAGGGCCCGGACAAGATGTACTTAAACGGGTGAAACGCATGCAGGTACCACCAGGGGTAAAAAAAACCTTTTTTTTTTTCAAACTTCATACTGGAACGCTCACCGTCAAGGCTTTCTTGAAAGAACGCGGTTGTACCGTACCATTGGGATCGCACTGCTTGATCTGCAAGCAGCCCGAAACTATAGACCATGTTTTTTTTTTTGTTCTTTTGCACTGTTGGAAGGGGTTTTACTTCTGGGATGTGTTAAAGCGAACGCTCAAGAAAGAGTTGCCAGTGGACCCCCATGGGATCAGGTATCTGTCAATTAAGGATGATAACGGGGTTCCTTACGACAGTACTATGTTGATTCCACTCCACTGTTTATGGCGGGCTCTTATGGCAGGGTACCATTGGGATCCCGACGCGAGGACCGCGAGGATTTATTTCAAAGAATCAATTTTGTGGTTTATTAAGGTGTAGAAAATGCATGTTGATGTACCGGAATGGCTGTCAAGGCTAGAATCTCTGACAGCCATGAAGGAATTTTAACACGACAACGTCGGTCCTATACGGACGGACGACTTTCTTGTGGTTTATTTTCCTGTGCAACAGCTTGTATTTGTGTTATTTGAGTGTGTAGAAATTTGTATGTTCTGTGTTACGTCGAAGACGGGTAATAAATAAAAAAAAGTAGAGCGCTCGCTTTGCATGTGAGGAGCCCCGGGTTCGATCCCCGGTACCTCCACTCTGCTGCAATTATTTTTCTTTTTCGCTTCAGAGGTGAATACGTCAAGCAAGTCAATTACATAGGACTGCGCACATTACGGCACGCATCTGGCGATAAACTAATCGCTTTCCTTGCAGTCACGTCCTGCGCCTTCTCATCGTGATGAGTGTACATTTTAGCGGCTCAAGCGATATCATATGTGATTCGATACAAGTAGCGCACCTTTCAGTATAAACACTTCATTACGATACCGCATGAAGTAAGTATTGTCCACGCTTGCAAGCATTGTGGAGGTATGCTCAGAGGTAAAGCGCTCGATTTGCAGGCGAGAAGCGCCGGGTTCGATCACCGGTATGTCCACTCTGCTGCAATTATTTTTCTTTTTGACTTCAGAGGTAATTATATCAAGGAAATCAATTACATCCGACTGCGCACATTACGGCAAGCATTTGGCGCTAAAGTAATCGCTTTCCTTGCAGTCACGTCCTGCGCCTTCATATCGTAATAAGTTTACACCTTAGCGGCTCAAGCGATATTACATGTGATTCGATAGAAGTAGCTCATCTTTCCGTATAAAAAGAATAAACGTCATGATCAGGAAAGCCTATAAGCAAGCTCTGGGGATCCCGGTCTCGACTTCGAACGAACATTTTGAGGCACTGGGCCTCCATAACTCCTTCGAAGGATTGATAGAAGCTCACAGAACTGACAAGATGGAGAGGCTCTTCAAAAGCCAAAGCGGAAGACATACGGGTATTCTAAAACCACTGCGCATCAGCTATGGAACCAGAAGTGACATCAAGACAGATTTACTAGCAGATATTAGGAGACACCTTTACCCAAACACACGTATCCTTCGCACAACGAAGAAAAGAAAGAGCCAAATCAATAGGAAAAAGGTTTCAAAATTCTAAAGACGTGCTCAATGTAGACGCTGCCGACTACGAACAGCGAGACGCGATGACAGTGGCAATAGTGATTAATCAAGGAGATGCAACTGGCGTCCGGCACAGTGCTAACAACCACGCCAGAGGTAGAAGAGGTGGCCATTGCACTAGCAATGAAACTTCTTCCAAATACAAAATAATAATACGTGATTCCAGGATCGCCATAATAAATTACGCTAAAAGACGCATCGTGCAAAAGGCGCAAAAAATCCTGCGGGCTGGTTTCCACGGAGACCGAGCCAGGGAAATACAAATCATCTGAACACCGGCCCACTATGGCCTGCCAGGTAACGCGAATGCGCATGAAGCGGTTCGATGTGGTTTCGCAGACCGAGACGACGTCACCAACACGGACGCATTCGCAATCCGCCGGTCGGGCAGAGACAGGCTGGTGTACTGTAGAGAAATCGTAGATCATTACAGGCTAGCCAGGGCTAGATACCCGGCAGCACAGCGCTCGTTAAACAATTGAGAATCGGTGGCTGGGCTGCAAATATAAACCAACACATTGCCCAATCCCATTTCCTTCAGTCACTATCACCCACGCGTATACACAGACATATGTAAGCGCTGTAACAACAGAGCAGACCTTCTACACATAATGTGAATATGCCCAAAGAAACAATATAATAACAATAACAAGTCAGAAACATAATAACCAACTTTAATAACAAGAGATGAGGAGCAATGGGAGACCGTGCTGCTCAGTTCGGACCCGAAAGTTCAAGCAAGGCTCGTCCAAATGGCGTAAGAAGTCGCGGCGGCCTAGGGGCTGCCGGCCACCGTTTAAAGGGAGGGGCTTCAATTCGTTACCCCCCTCCACTAACCACATTTTGGTCAAAATAAAGTTATTGCGCTCTCTATCAAGGTTTTGTTTTCTGCGACACAAAGTGATGTTTTTTTGCGCGTTGTTATACACGTGAGACTGTGCGATGATATTCCCGAATATATATTGTGGCGTCATGCGCACCGAGACGTGGAACACTGAGTGGCTTTCAGCGCGAGCTGTATATCAAATATTGGAGTTGAAGGTCGAGGCTGCGCCGTCTGTCCCAACGTTACTAGACTATACTGGCTTCAGTTGTAAAACTCTCCGCCTTTGCGCTTACCGCCGCTGTCGCCACTCCTTGGGCAGCCGCCAGATGGCGGCGTAGTTCCATCGCGCTCCACTGCAGACGCCTCGCCGCAGCCTTGAGCTCGTGCGGACGAGCAGCTTGCGCGTGTGTCATGCTCGCTGGCGTTCTCCATATAGTCCGAATTAGTGATACCATGCGAAAGCGGTGTCCACCTACAGCGATAACATATATCGGGCTACTTGGTTCATACTCAAAGAACGGTAAACTGCACGATAAACAGAAACGCATACGACGAAGCGCAGAAGCTGCGTTTTTAAGTATCGTGTGTTTCTTCCTGCCGCCTAAAACTTTCACGCAGTTTACTTTTCCCATACAGCAGCTTGGCACGTTTTCTCGCTGCTTTTATTTGCTTAACGCTTTGGCCTGGGGCAGTTATACGCCAGCTAGCGAGTCCAAATTTGTTCTCCACAAAAATAACAGCACAACTTTCTTGTAAACCAATGAACGCTTTATTAAAGAAAACGAAGTTAAAAACTGTATGCCCCTATATATAGCTAAGACTTAAACTGTCACAAGGGACATAATCTAGGCAAATGATTTGGACCTACGTGGAAACCAACACCTACAGCAGCTTGGCACGTTTCCTCGCTGTCTTTACTTCAAAACTGGATCCCCGCCGCTGCTCCAGGAACCTTGACTAAGAATGCATTTTTATGCAAGGTGTGCGTGTATGCATGCGCGTGACTAAATATAAATTAGCGTAGCTTGCACAAGTGGCGCAAAGCTAAAGAAACAGCAGAGCTGATCGTCACCTGTACATGGGTTGCACGGACGTCATCACGGACGCCATATTGGGGTGCCAGCAGGTCGAGACAGGGCGTAAGCAAGGAACATCACAGCCTGACAGCAACAAAAAGCGCGTCTTCTGTCGAATGTCAGAGCGATAACAATGATAAACCGGGGAAAAGCAATCGCCGTGAAAAAGCTAAACAGTTTGCGCGTGATAATACGTTTCACTAACGTCAACGTAGTGGCCATCTTAGGGTACCAGCGCGGTGAGATATGGCTGCGTGACGTCACATGAATACTATCTATAGCTGGTCCTGGCCTTATACGGGTTATTCTTTTCCGGTATTTATGGATTATTCATCAATTATCTATTGATTGGCTATCGCAATGTATTGGCCACGTATTTGGGCTAGGCTAAGCACTTATAGTAACGTTGGTCCATCCGTCTGGAGGTGTCATTTAGGTCGCTTGACCAGAAAGAGGATGAGAGCAGCGCTGGAGGAGGGCAGGTCACGTGACCAGCGAAGGAGGAGAGGTGCGCTGGAGGAGGCGGTGACCAATGCGAGGGCATGCGCTGGGGGGAGGAGGAGAGGCGATGGGTATAATACTGTTTCACTAGTTGCGCGCAGCACTATGGAAGGTACAGGCCTTTTCAACCAATCAGGACAGCGAACACATCTTAAATGTGTCCTTCCGTGCCCTGTCGTCTGCTAGCGGCGAGTGCTGCAGCGCGGAAGCGGCCGGAGCATCTCCGAAGACTGTTGCCCTTACCAATCTCTTTCGACGTGGTGCAACGCTACGTTAGTCGTATTTGGCGACTTATCGCGTCCAAGTTAAATTATTAGTCTTTATTATTATTGTATAAGTTACGGACGCAGTGTTCTCGCTGGGCGTTCAGAATCGCAGTGCGGATACCTACAACACTTGGGCTCCAGCAGCTCGCGCTCGGCGGCTCGCGGTTCGAGAGATTGTGGTTCTGAAGAGGAAGAGGCGCTATTTTCTGCAGCCCTTTAGGGAGCACGACTCAGCGCTTTGGGGAAGGGGCAGGATCCGGTGACTCAAGCTCATTGCGACGCGATAAATGACCCTCCGAGACATGGCGTAGTAGAGCTTTCACCCTAAAGCGAAGCAAAATCGCTAATAAAATTGCAGTTGCAACATGCAGAGAAGCCTTCAAGTAAACATGTTCCGACTAGACCACTTGTAAAGGCCATTAAGAGAAGTAACGGTTTACGAACACTGGCACTACATCTCGCTTCGCAGGAATCTGCGCTCGATGTCACGTAGCCTTGGCTCTGCTGCATGGAACTACTGAAACAGACGTATAAGAGAAGGCGTTTCTGTGCGGCGCACCCTTTCGGATAACGCGCACAGCTACTGCCGATGCCGTCCGCGTTTCACCGCGTTCGCGCCGAACGCGCGCTGTGTCCGTGCATAGCCTCCTATATTTTTTCTATGGTCCGTGACTGCAGCTCTGGCGGCGGCTCGGCAGGTTTCGACCAGAGAACTGGACACTCGTCGAGTAGCGTCGGAAGTCGCTGCCTCTTCCCGCGTTGCAACGCTTCAATATAAGTTCGTGTTGTAGATCTGTGTTTACGCAATTGCATCACGTGCAACACATGCACATGTAACAATCGTAACACTCGGTGTAACTAACACAGCTTCGCTGTTCGACCATCTTCACGGAGTGGAAGGGAGATATAATCTTTTACAATAGCTACGCACAGTTCGCGTTAAGGATTATACAAGGATGTAATTGGTGTATTTTTGGGGCGAATGCCTGAAATCTATATGTTTCAAGGTCGCTGTGAGGTACAGAAAAATTGAGCGAGCTCGCCTCGCGCCTGCCTGGCGCTCGTGCCACCGCTCGCGCGTTCGTCGTTTTCCACAGCTGGCTCCGCCGCCGATCATTATGCCAGCGTTCCCATACTGTCCATCACGCTCAACGCCTGGAAAGGGCAACAACGGCGCTGGGAAGGAGGAGGGAAATTGTCAGTGGTGGCGCGGGAGTGCGTTGACGGAAAGGGCAACGGCGGCGCTGGGGAGGAGGAGGGAAATGTCAGCAGCAGCGCAGTAGGGGCGTTGTTGGCAAGCGCGGTGGCGGCGCTGAGGAGGAGGGGGGAAATGGCAGCGGCGGTGCCCGTAGAACTTCCCGGAAACGGCGACATCAAGCTCGCGTGCCTTGTATACGTCGCCACGTGAGATTAGAGCCTCATTCGACATCGTTATGGGTTCAACTATGCTTCCGTCTTCATATTCTTAGAAAGTACTAAGCATACCCGGCAATATTGCCGGTACCATTATACCGCTCCATGTATCAACTAGGACAAGAACGTGACATTTTAAAACGGGTTGAGGAAATGCCAATAAGGTCGTCATCAAAATCTTTATTTTTCCAGCTTCACACAGGCACCCTCACTATAAAACTGTGCACTGAAAGTAAAGGTATCTTTGTTCCGCAGCGTTGCACTGCATGATGTACCACAAGACATCTTCTTCTTTCTGGGGTTTTACGTGCCAAACCAGTTCTGATTATGAGGCACGCCGTAGTGGAGGGCTCCGGAATAATTTTGACCACCTGGGGTTCTTTAACGCTTCTCGGCCTTTTGGCTAAGATCAATGATAGTATCCGTTCTTTTCAGCTTAACCAGAAGAGAGAAACAATAGAACACATCTTTCTAGATTGCCACGATGCGGTTTTCCAATGGGACATTTTCGGCATACAGTTAAAAAAGAACTGTCAGTATCACCCTTTGAAATAAATCTCCATCAATCCTTTGGATCTCCCTTCATTTTAATGAATCGCCATCCTGGAGATTCATTTCAAGTGCATACGTCTTGCAAACTCACGGGCTACAATTCGTAAATGGCAATATGCGCCGAGAAGCAATTAGGAAGTTCATTTGTGAATGTTTTCGTAATAACGGGAATACGTGTTTCGATTTCACGTGCTAGCAATTCCCGCCCCTTCGAATAATTCAGCTCAAGGACAATAATTATGCCATCTGCCACAGGCAATTTTTTTTAAATTCGGGAAAGCGTGAAAATGATCACCACGTATATGGTTACAGAAAACTGTCGCCTCAGCAGCGTTGAAGCAAGCATCACGTGTTATTGAGGGTGACTTGCTATATAAATTGTTTTATTCTGAGGCTGGTTGAAGTCAATTCGTGTTTTATCGCAAAAAAATTACACGTCTAGATTTTAGCGCGCATTGAAGTGGTGTTATATTATTGGTCAGTGCTGTTGAATGGGCTCGTGGTGGTGCTGGTGTGGTTGGTGCTCCATTGGGCGTGGAACTTCGTCTTCAACAGACGCGCCCGCCTCCTAGCTCTGGTCGGGATGTCCTTGGACTGCGTGGAGGAATCCTGCGAAAAATCAAACAACGGCGAAAAATATACGTGTCAGTCACACACATGCACTGAACTTGTCACGCATTGCACGGCACGCAACAGAACCGCTTTTAAATGCGCAAAACATTGCTCGAGACCGCACTTCACGACCAATCCCAACGTCTCCGCATTGTCAAAGCTGTTGCCTCTTTTACTGCTCATTGAATTCTCCCCGGGCAGCATACAGATGTTCCTCCGTCAATCTGTGCCGCGCAATCTTCTAGAGCTCGAAATAGGACTGGCAAGACACAAGATACATTTCTGCCGTGAGAATGGTTTTAATGGTTGATGTGAACTCGGGCCCGGGACAACAATATTCCAAGCCATTCGTAGCAATGTGTAATGCAGTTTCTCATACATCTTACAAGTAATACATATATATCACTTTTTTAGGAGTTTGTCAGTCAAGGAACTATGCACGCTATCCAGAGTTCGATTTCAACGAGAAAGGCGAATAGCTTTCTTAGGTTCTTTCACCCGTTTCATGGTCGGTGGTTAGAGCAGAGGCGCCGGGCGCGTTTGTTGGAAAACGCCAACTGTAATAGCTCTTTGAGACGCACGTGCCTGCCCACCTATATTACCGCTAGAGATGTTCTGGTTGTTGTTGAAACGTATTTTGTTAAAGCACATTCTCCTCCCCTCTTGACTACCGTAATCAGGGGAAGATGTGCTGGTTAACGGCTCTGTTCTGTGAGGAATTATGCCATGACACAATCCACGCTACTTGAATATCCTCACTGCAAATAATGTATGCAGTCAAGCGCGCCATTGCTATAATAAAGCGAATAGCTTTTTTGAAGCGGTCGGCAATTGGCTTGCATTGACAATCATCGTCGATGTTTTCCGCGAATGTCCTTTTCAGATCCATGCATCAAACAAAACGTTAAAACATAATTTATGCGCCAAATATATTTTCATTTCGAACGAGCTAATTTTTCCAAGTATTTCTTACGCGATGTATTCAGCCTAGTTTCGCGCTTTTCTTTTTTTTTTTTTTTTTGGACCTGCTTCACCGGTTGCCTTCGTTCGAATTGACAGCGGTAGTGGTTTATTCCGCGAGGTACATCTGGTCACATCGGGCAGTGCGGAAAGTTCACCTCATCGTCGTCGGTGGTGCTCTTGACGACATGCGCTCGTGGCTTCTGTAAAGGGAAAAAAGGAGAGCGAATGAAAGTCTACGCAAATAACTTGAGTACGGGATTTGAAACGTCTGCACGAAAAAAAAATCGACGTAGCTTGCACTAGTGGCGCAATGCTAAAGACACAGCAGAGCTGATCGGTTCCTAGCTGGTCCTGGCTATACGAAGTGATGGTAAGTTATACGCTCTAAGAAGTATTCCGGGGAAAACGGGAGTAACTGCAGAGTTAGTCCAAAAAAGGGCACTTTCGTCCCTCAAGGGAGTAACTGCAGGAGTGTGGGTGGCGTGTGCAAATTTTGGAGAGTAAGTGTACGATCCCTGGTCCGAAAGAGAGCAACGGCGAGGACGAACTGCAACAGTTACTCCCCATGCACTCTGTTGTTTTCGTCCGTCTCGTGAAGTGATGCGGCGAACGCGGTATTGTCTATATATCATGAATAGTTGGAAGTTCGTGTACTGTCTACTGAACTAGATGTAAAGCAGCACTTTGCATCTTCGTGAGAAAATTGCCTGAAATTTAAAACGTGGAATCTGAAGAGCCGTGCACTTCGTGTGCGTGCACCCCACAAGTGAACGATACACATTAAGCGCGCAAGTCATAAATAGATTGCCAGATTTTCTTGGCCAATAGTACCTAAGGAGTTCCTTTCGTTCCAAGAAGATTATAAACTTAACTGAAGCGATGTGTAGCTCAAAAGGGGCACGCTAAGCGATAGAGAAGTTGTCCTCTGTCGTCTTGCGTTCCCCGTTTGCGCTCGCTACACGAAGATCACGTAATGTCTCAGTTTAAATCACCGTAAGAATGATCGGGCAGCTTTCTTTATGTAGTCACTTAGATTTGTAAGTATGCGCAACGTTAGACTATCCCGGCATAGCATACACCAAATGCCGAGTCTCTTCTGTTATTGCAGCACCTGCGTTAAGGTGGTTAACCCATTAATTCCCAGTCTCGGTAACCTGACTTGACAACCGACCTGCCATGGTGGAGTGGCTAGGGTACCCGTCTTGTGAGCGAGAGGACGTGAGTTCGAATGCTGCTTGCGGCGCGTTTTTTTTTTTTTCAGCCCAGTCATTTTTTTATCAGCGTATAAATGGCTAATTGAATTAATTCCATCTTCGAGAAGTATCGGAAAGAATAACCGTTACTTCCTTGAGGAGCTTCGGAAAAGATTAACTGTTAGTCCTCCGCATGGGGAGTAACAGTTCATCCCCTCTCACTTACCCCCTAAAGCCAACAAACAACGACACCAAGGACAACATAGGGGAAATTACTTGTACTTACTAATTGAATTAAAGAAATGATAATTAATGGAAATGAGAACGGATGAAAAAACAACTGTCCGCAGGTGGGGAACGAACCCACGTCTTCGCATTACGCGTGCGATGCTCTCACCATTGAGCTACCGCGGAGCCGTTTTCCCATCCACTTTCTGAGGTATTTATGTTTTACAACTAGAAATAACCCTGGGAGTGTTAGCCAGTGCCATCACCCACAAACCTAGGGGCGGATGTGGAACAGCCTTTCTGCCGCAGGCGTCACGAGCACGTGATCTTTTTGGGTGATGGCAACTGGTCAATAAACCCACATATGCTACCTGAAGGCATCAATGTTGCCGGATTCGAGCCCTCGTTATGTAATGAACGAGAAGAAAGGGAACCGAGGAGCCCGATTTTTATTATATCATAAGAAGCCAACAAACAACAATCACGTACATAGGGGAAATTACTTGTACTTACTAATTGAATTAAAGAAATGATAATTAATGGAAATGAGAACGGATGAAAAAACAACTGTCCGCAGGTGGGGAACGAACCCACGTCTTCGCATTACGCGTGCGATGCTGTTCCACATCCGCCCCTACCTACCCGCGGCCTACCCATGGAATGCATTGTGTGACGCGCGTAATGCAATTGCAGATATATATAGCTCGTCTGGGTAGGGTGGCGTTGCAGTTCTCATTGTTCTTATTGGTATAACTGCGAATGTAAACTGTAACAGCGTTTAGGAACTGCGGGAATTTTGCCAATTAGTGCCGAGCAACAATCGCTCGTTTAAAACTTATTTACCAAATAATCAACCGCCAGATCAAAATATATCTTCAACTATGAAACAACGCCAACTAGACACAAATACGACCAAGTGCGAACAAAATATTATTTCGCACCTAATATTTGAGGAATTCTTTTTCCTCTTGCTACTAGAGAATGGACCAGCACACTGTGACATATCTTTGGATCAATTTTTGGCAGCAGTCCAGGGTTACCGAGATAACGAATAGCGTGCACGTTAATTAGAAAGTATGAATACTTGTATCTTTTATAATTTGGCATCATTATTTTAACCTTTTTCTGTGTTTATGTCGCTCCTAGTATTATTCTTTCTCGTATTTTAACCTTCCGTTTACCTTCAAAATTTCTCTTTTTATTATGACATAGTCTCGTTATCTTGTGCAGCTGCTAATATACAAACAGCCATTTAATATTTGAGGCACTGTTCGTGTGGATTTAAGCAAGATTAGGGTTTACAACAGGTGGCCTGAATGATACACATGGTAACCTTCCACAGGAAGTATTTAACGAGGGCGAAACAATCAGATTGGTACAAGCTTTTATACTCGGCACGGTGACGTACAGCCTACCTTACCAGCACCCTACAAACACTGAAATACGAGCCATCAACATACTGATACGCACGGCGTACGCAACTGCCCTGGGACTACCTAAAAATACCGCCACAGATCGACTGGAGGCCCTAGGTTTGTACAACACGTACAAAGAGCACGCAGCCGCAGTGATAATATCTCAAAGGGAAAAACTCAATATCAACACAACAGGCAGTTCATGTACACTGTTCGTGTACATGAGCCTGCTGCTAAAATAATGTATAGGATTAGCAATGCGTAAAAAAAACCTAGGACACCGAAGGTATTCCCTACAACCCAGTACCTAAAGAAGGAAACCACCCCAATGCCCCGGGAAATGCGGAATTGAATAATAGCTTCTCCAATACCAAAAAACATGAATCCTAAATATCATCAACCTAGAAGGCAGGCAAGGAATAAGTATCTACAAAAGCACTTCGGCTCGCATCCCGGAACGATCTACATGGACGTAGCTAAAATACAAAATAACAAATACTGTCTAGCGGCTGTAAGCCAACAATCGACCATAACGGCCTCTACCAAAGCAAAATCAACCAGTACGGTAGAGGCGGTAGCAATCTTCCTAGCCACTAAGAATAAAGAGTGGAGAGGAGAGTCATCCTTGCTACTCACAGACTCCCAAGTAACTTGCCGCCTATTTTTAATTGGAAACATTCCCAAGGCGGCCTTAAACATTTTGGGACATGGCTTAGAAGAACATCATGCCATCTAGTGCTGCCCTGCACACATGGGCCTAGGGGGAAACGAAAGGGCGGATCGGCTAGCTCGCGCATTTCAGATCCGAGCGCCGACGAGTCCTACGACGAACTTCTAACAAACTCACGTGACGTCTTGGAAAACCAACGACGTGACCGCCAAAAATATAGTTATCCGCACCCGGACCTTACCGGGGAACAGACTCGTGACTGGCGCCGACTACAAACGCGGCCCCCAAATATCAATTCACCCAAATTGGAGCAGATACCCAGAAACAGGCAATGGGAGACCTGGCTTGCTAGCACGGAACGGGAGATAAAACTGGCTCTCCTCGACCAAGCCCGGAGAATCGCTTAGGCCAGTGGAGCCCTGGACTAAGGGCCCCACCCACACACCCTTCAATTTCCTTCATGGAATAAACATTTACTACTAACACTACTACATTACTACTACTACATTACTACATTACTAATACTACTACTAATACTACTACATTACTACTTGCTGCTGCTGCTGCTGCCGCCGCCGCCGCTGCTGCTGCCGCTGCTGCCGCTGCAGCCGCTGCTGCTGCTGCCGCTGCTGCCGCTGCTGCCGCTGCTGCTGCTGCCGCCGCCGCCGCCGCCGCCGCCGCCGCCGCCGCCGCCGCCGCCGCCGCCGCCGCCGCTGCCGCTGCCGCTGCCGCTGCTGCTGCTGCTGCTGCTGCTGCTGCTGTTGTTGTTGTTCGTGTGCATGAACCTCCTGCTATAATCATGTGATTGGCAGTACATAAAAAAACCTAGGACAACTAAGCCCTTCTTACGAGTTGCGAATGCGAAAGCATTCAAGTCCAATTGAGTGCCGCTGAGCGGTCCTTCGAGTTATGGACTCCTCGAGGGCACCGAGTTCGTAGAGACGCTTGTCGAACGCCTCCTAGATAGCACAGGGCCAGTGCACTTCGATCCGTGAAGTCACGCTACCTTGCCCTATTGCCATAGAGTCTAATGGGGAAGCTTCCGAGTAAGCCGCGTTGATTTTGACGTTCCCGATTTCGTCATACCAAGATTGGCAATGGAAATTTCGGTCCAAGATGCGTGATGCCATAAAGCAGAGTGCACTGGTCTTCTATGTAGGATCTGCTGGTTTAGCTCAGCGGCTAAGACAGTCGGCTTCTGAGCGTGGGGTAGTTGGTTCTAAACTCACTTCTGCGAACGATTTTACTTTAGAATATATTACTTTTTTATTCATTTATTTCTGTATAGCGATTGCCGATGTTAAGTTAGAAGGCAGACGAGAACTTGCGCGGACAAGGAACGCGCGGATACCACAGGCTTCCGCGAACGAGATTTCGCCCACTCTGCTCCGTCGAGGTGCGCACGTGGCGTGGCGTCGCAGCTAATGGCACTTTAGATGCCGTTTCGCCACAACAGACGCCGGCTTTTTCCTTCAATGGCCCATTTGATGCTTTCCCATCAATAAATAAAATCTTGAGCAACGCGCTTCGCAGCGTAACGTGCCTGTCGGGCAAGACGCGGAGACCCCCCAACGCACGACCCATGAGACCGCAGGTTACACTGTGTCCTAGATTAGCCAAGCTTTCTAACCGCGCTATCTTCCGAACAGGCCCACCTTGCTCGGTCAGAAGCCGACCGAGAAGACGCACCAAAGCGTGGGAAAAAAAGGCACAGAGAGCTTAGCTTTATTTCAATAATTGTTCTATTGAACGCGTATATTTGTAGCAAGCGACGATATCTAGGTACCGTTTGTTCCGTGGAGAATTGAAGCGGTCACCTGCACAAATGTAGCAGTTAATACAGATAGCTATCTATAAGCCGACTCGTTATACACGATTTTATATTAGATTCATGGGCGCCGCCTACTTGGGCTGTTACACAAACAATTTTTCAGTTTTATGAGAAGCGAAGTCATGTACCATTGGTCATGAAACGCTGAACACATTTATGCAACTATTTTCATGCTTGCGAATCAACTATAGTGACGTACACTTCGTTAATAAAGACAGAAACCAGTAGCGTTAACAGTCCAAGATGGCGGCGCATAAATGCTTCCGTACAATAGTCTCTACGAGTGCTGTTATGTGTGCAAGCTACTCGGCAAGACAGCAGCAGCAGTACGCAGGAGCCACGGTCAGCGATGTTCAGGAGGGTTCCTGAACATCGTACATTCTAGCCACAAGCATTAAAGTCTCTCGTTGCAAGTTGAGTGCAGAGCTGGAAGCTCTCACCCCACAGCGTGAAGCCCTCACAGCGGTTAGGCCAATACAGCGCGGCAGGAGATCCGCAACGACAATTAAACTTCGGCTTTGACCTGATGAGAAAGAAGCGTTCTCTGTAGTATTCTGGAGTACGAAACTGGAGTACCAGTTTCGGCAGCGCCCTGGGGTACAGTGTCGGTGTTTCAGACGAACACTAGCCACTTGTCGGATGATTTTCGTTTTGGCTGTTTCAACATCCCAAAAGGCAATGGAAATTCACACTGAGGCTATGTAAGAGACGCCATGTAGTTGCGTGCTCCGGAATAATTTCGAACACTTTTGTTTTTGTGTTCTTGCTAAAATTTATTGTATAGTCCCCCTCACATAATACTCCTACGTGGAGCCTGTGAGGTATCTGTAAATAAATGAATAAAAAGTAAACACCTGGTGTTCTTTCACGTGCAGACAAATATGAGTATGCACGAGCCTTTTTTCACTGCAAATCCATCGCAGTACGACCGATGGAGCCGGGAATCAAACAAACTGCTTAGCAGCGCAACGCCATAGCGACTGCGGCACCGCGGCGGGTTCCCTTTTGTAGCGTTAGCTACACTGGCCTAGCCAAGCCCGTTTCGCGCGGCACATCAAGAGCCGTGCTGCGCATGCGCAAGGATCAGTGATGTCACACGGCTTGCGCACCGGAGCCGGCACCTCTCGCGCACTCCGCCGCCGCCGCGCGCGACTCACCGCCGCCGGTCTGCGCATTCCAGAGGAGTGACGTCGTAGCCGTGGTAGACGCACTGGCGCCGGCCCGCGCTCGCTGTGGAGTCGCCGTCTGACACTGCGCTGGAGCCGCTGCGCTTCTGACTGGCGTTTGCCAGTGTGGTATAGCCATGGAGAAGGAGAGCGCAAATGCTGCTCAACAGCGCAGAAGAACGGAGAAGCTTGACTCATCGGATCCCGAAGTAGTTGCCTGGCAATTAGCGGTTGAGCGTAGGAGACAACCAGGAAAGCTAAGAATAATCAGCTGAACCTTTGCTAACGCTACGTATATCCTGGCATAGCCGAGCTAAGCCACTGCAACTTTTTTTTATTTATTTTTCATGGTTTTTTTTTTGTTTTTTTTTTGTTTTGTTTTTTTAGAAATTGACCTCCACATTCTGAATTGTCGATGTGAGCTAATTACGATTCGGCGGAAAGCGAGATTTTGAGGTCAGTGTAGAGCGTACAACTGGTTTTATCGTTTCATTCAGAGAAGAAAAAAAACAAAGCTCATGTTATGAGAAACAGGAAACGATATAGCTCACATATGGTGCTGAAAGCTTTCGTTATTCATAATGCGAAAGCATTAGATGGCTCAAGAAGCGGAAATCCGGCGGCGTCCCAGGAGATGATACAAAAAGTTGTGTGGTCACAGCCGATCAACGGGAGGTGCGCGGCGTGGGCGCTGGGTTCGTTGAAGACCCACCAGATGGCATCGGCGTAGGTGGCATCCGTGTAGGTGAGCGCATGCGCGTGACTTACATTTGGTAATGCGGTTGTTTGCTTGAAATTAGGGCTACAATCAGCACTCGATGGCAACCAAAGAATAGTGGGACGCCTCGAATTGGGCGCTCACGGGAGGACTGCAAATGAAGCTGTGCAGGGTGATATGGGCTGGACAAGTTTTGAAGTGAGGGAAGCTCAGAGTAAAATTGATTATGAACAACGTCTGAAGAATGTGGAAGGAAGTAAATGGGCTGGGAGAGGTGTTCAGATATTTTCATAGGAAAAACTTTTATTCAGAGTGGAGGAGATGAGCTATGAAGCTTACGAGCAAGTGTGCGACCGCTATGGTCAGCAACACGGCAACAAAGAACGTCAAACGCAAAGTGAGTGAGGCTGAGACAATGTCATGGGTGGCGGCAATGGCAATTGAAGAAACCTGCTATGACTAACTACCTCAAAGGAAAAAATGAAATCAGGAAAGAAACAATTTATAATAACTCAAAAGAAAGCTCCTTACTTTTCGAAGCGAGATCAGGATGCCTCAGAACGCCTAGGTATAAGGCGAGGTACACAAAGACGAAGACGCATGTGCTTGCAACGGTAAAGCTAGAGAAACGATGGAACCTGTTTTATTGGAATGCGAAGATATCTACCCAGCTGTCAATTTAGGCTCCTCTGGCCTCCTTGAAGCGCTTGGGTTCAGGAATAGCAGGGGAAAAAATTAAGATGTCCGCAATAGAGATCAGTAAAAGGCGCTTGGAGGGCCGGTGGCAGAAAAGTAGGGAGACCATAAACAACGGAGACGTACAAACACATAGTTCCCAGTAATGCTTCAATAAGTTTGATACGGGGAAGTCTTTGTATCTGTGTTTTCTCAAAAATATAGGCAGGAAATTAGGCAAATAATAACAAGAGGTTGCTGGCGCAACCCATCACCCCGTTTCAAAGGGGACTCTCATAGCATCCATCCATCCATCCATCCATTCATCCGCGGCAGCGGCGGCGCCGGTCGTGCGGGAAAACAGAAAGAACCATAAGCTCGACTTCGCGAGTAGCGTTCGCCGCAGGCGTTTCTTTTCTAAGTCTGTAGCTGCGCCCGACTCACTTGCACGTGCACGCAAGTAAGCGATTGAGGCCGAGGCGTCATCGGAGAGACGTCGCACTGCTCCCGCATTCATCCACGTAGCTATACCTAAGTGCCCTTGATTGTTTCCTTTTCAGAGCCGTCGTTGTAAACTCGGTGGCTATGGCGACGCTGCTTGCGAACACAAGGTCGCGGATTCGAGACCTTAGTGGCCTGACTCGGATGTGGACGTCGCACGAAAACTCTTGCGTACCGTGATTCAAATGCACGTTAATGTACTCTCGTGTTCAGCACGGCCTGCAGCGCGCGAAACATAGCCGTAGCGCTCTATCGGTCACTATTCCAGTCTAGAAGGTGGCGTTAACCTGCGGTGCTCTCAGGAAAAAAAAAGTTACGGTAACGCTTCACTTCGTGACCACGGGTTACGCGTAGGCGTATCGACGTCTCGAACATGCACAGCGAGCACCGCAGCGTCAAAGCACAAAAGAAAAGGGCGCGAACGCGGCGATTCTCTTCTCCGCCTGTAGGCGCCTTCCTACTCCCGCGCATGCTTACCTCGCGGCGACAAACATAATTTAGCCTATTTTACAGACGGAGCATCTACGCTTGCGCGTAAAAAGTAGAAAGGCTTGTCGCCATTTTAGCTGCTGCCATGCATAGATGCCTGTTATTGCACGTTACTGTCTTGTTTCTGTTACAGTACAATTCTATACGTGCTTGCAATGACGACAAGGGAGGAGGAAAACGCCATAAGATATTGGTATTGCAGCTTCATTCCAAGGTGTTACGGTGCTCACAAAATTCACGGGCGTCTAAGCGCTGCTCTGTACTGCAAAATTTACCGCCGCCCGTGTGAGGAAAGCGAAGCAAGAAAACAGCGAGAAACCAATAATTTGATTTTTTCGGCGCACATTAATAATACCCACGGTTAAGTGTATATTAAACTCGTAACGCTAGCGATTTGTGTCCTTAGATGCCTGTGCGCCATAAAGCACTATCGATAGCTAGAGATGGCTAATTATCTTTCGGTTTGTCTGTCTGTTTGTTTGCTTGCTTGTTCTTTGTATTATACTCACCATTTCGGCGACGGTCGCGTTAGTTACGCTGAAAAGTGAAAATAGAAATTGACGTAATTTTCTTTTAGGTTGGTCGTTTCAGGTTTACGGAAAACACGGCTGCTCCATTGGAGAGCTTATTCGACCAGTTTCTGAATTGTTGAGCAGTGGGAGAAAAAGGGAAGACTAGGCCTGAAGTTATCATTTCGACAAGGAGGACATTTCTTCTTCACTGCCCGTCGGCCTGACGAAAATTGTCCCCGTTGTCCAAATGTTAACTCCCGTTTACAGCTTCCCTTATACTCCACCGTTGTTCATCACTTCATCTCCATTCATCTGTGAACATTTCGTCTCGTCTGTTACCAATGTGTACGCTTAAGTGTGTACAGTTACCTTCACACAATGTGTACGCTTAAGCGGTGTACAGTTACCTTCACACTTAACCGAACAAAACCTATATTCGTGCCACACATGCGAGGTTAATGGCATTGAATGTCCCGGACCTTGAGTTTCATAATGGCGTTATATCTGAAGATTCTACAAGCTATGGTGATGTCGGCCACATGGCAGCACCGCTGTGCCGCAATCATCTTCATCGGAGCTGGGCTTACGCGCCCGGCCCAGGCGCAGCGAGCCTGAGGTCGGAGCGGCGATCAGGAAGCTGGAGGCAGCTGGTCGGGGCTTTCGGCAGTAAAGGTTGTCCTTTGCTTGATTCCCGTAGTCCGTGTCGTCTCTGAGAGCCTCAACTGGCCGCTGGCTCTAAAGCCACGGTCCTAAGCCCACATTTGGCACCCAACGTGGGAATCGAACCCGCGACCCTGAGATTAAGAGTCTCACGCCTTACCGACTGAGCTAGCCGGGCACACACTGAGCTAGCCTGAGCCCACAAAGCATACTTTATTAACGTTATACACAATGCGACGACTTCAGCTCACGTGAAAGCAATAAGTTGGTGCAGTAATCATAATACCATATATATATATATATATATATATATATATATATATTGCCACTAGGTGTCACGAGCCAGCGCTGAGAAAGAAGTTGTGACTGGGACGCGCGCTCTGCAAGATGCGGGCGCTGAAGAAGAAGTAGAGGCTGAGGACGCCGGCTTGAGTATTTCCACACCATCTTGTCCAGCTGTCTGTCTCGCCGACGCCGGGTACACCTTCAACTGTCTTTTCGTGACATAACTGGTAGTAGTGCTGGGTACGGTACATCCGATGCCACAAACGCCTCCTGGTAACAGGAGTACCAGCCCTATACTAGTGAACACACCTGTCCACCGGGTCAGCAGGAGAATCCGATGATTGCCTCCGGAGCCTCATCTCTCCGAAACAACATCGACGCCCCCACGGACCATGTATGGAAGGAACGTCGGCATCTCTACCGACCATTATGCAAGGTACGGCCACAACGACAACTCAGTACCTGCTGCAGAATCTACGAGTGCCGAAAGTGTTTCACGGGGATATCTTCGAGGATGTAGAAGACTGGTGAGCCTAGTTTGAGCCCATTGTCGAGATAAACAAATGGAGCGACGCGGCGAAGTTGAGAAACGTCACTTCAGCTTGGAAGACGGTGCTGGCACTTGGTACGAGAACCGAGAAGGGCTCCTCAAATCGTGGCTAGGAGTTCCGCCGTGCCTGTCTGGAGACATACACCAATGCCGCGAACGAGCTGAACGGGCGCTCCAATCCCGCATTCATGTCAGGCTCTGTCACGGAGCGGCATATTTTCGAGAGTTCGAGGGGTTATTGACGCCATTTAACGGCCGCCAACAACGTGGTGCACTCAATATGCGGCGTATAAATTCGATTAGCGACTGCCACGGAGCGACATATTTTTGAGAGTGGTTTTGACGCTGATTAGCGACACGCCGAATTACGGGCGTCAAAAGCGTCGTGGCCTCACGGGCGGCATCTCGATTCGAGACGCGACACGCCGATTACGGACCCCGAAGTGTGCGTGTACGGCCACGTGGTAGTGCCGGGCTCGACCTTGGCCCTTGACCTTGGGGGAGAGGAGAATCTGCGTTTGTCGCCCATGGTGAAAAGGGGCGCGGCCAAGACTGTTGGGAGCTAGGAGCCGTGAATACGGAGAACTCTACATACCGGCAGTTTCCCTACATAGGTAACTAGGGAAAGGAGAGGCTATTGAAGCGCAGGTTTTGGGCCCTGCTGATTAGTCTAGAAGCTGAACCTATGCGCTGCTGAGGAGGCGTTGGCGGGCTAGTGCCGTCCAGTATCGCCTGGGCCGCCTGGCCACGTGGGAACTCCGAGGAACTTGTTGACGTACGAGACGTCAAACCAGCGTCTGCAACGAAGCTCACGGTAGTTCACCTCAATTTAGCTCAACCTGCTTGGGGGAAGTCGTCAGATCTAGACTCCCGGG
The DNA here is from genome assembly GCF_013339745.2 of Dermacentor silvarum. NCBI lineage: Eukaryota > Metazoa > Arthropoda > Arachnida > Ixodida > Ixodidae > Dermacentor > Dermacentor silvarum. The sequence continues at coordinate 94,129,102 of NC_051156.1, read as the reverse complement.
AAACCCAGCTCAGCAATTCGCATCCACCTCGACAAGATCGGACCGCCGGCATTCTTCGGGAAAGATTTCCGCCGTTGACTGTCATACGCATTGCTGCCCGGCAATGCGTATGACACCATTTGTTTTCTTTTGAACTTTGTTTTAGTGAAAAACTGTTAAGTGTATTCTTGTGTATTTGATCCTCGCATTGTTTCATTTTTATATCTACTGTTCATTGCTCGAATTCATTTGTCTTCATCATTGTGTTATATTAAGTTCAGGTGTGTTAGTCTGTCTTGTGTTTTTTATTATTGTATTTTATTAATTTGTGTATATTTATCAGCCGATAAATATCTTGTTTTTTTGATTACTCCCGACTCTGATTCTTCTCACTGTGCTCGCTTGCGTACGGAACGACCAACCGGCTTGTCTACCCCGTCGATCGACTTCGCGCCGACGACAAATCGGGGACAGCTGTGACAGGCTCAGAATGAGAGCGTGACGTCGTACGTCGAGGATATGACGCACCTCTTTCGTCGGGTGGACCCAACCATGTCAGAGGAAGAGAAGCTGCGCCATTTAATGCGGGGAGTTAAAGAACAGCTATCTTGTCCGAAGCTCGCCGAAGACCGTGGCTGAATTCTTGACCGAAGCCACCACGATGGAAAAGATGCTACAGCAGCGCTCAGCTTTCCTGTGACAGCACAGCTGCAGCGGGGATCGTATGCGGAAGTTTTCGGGGGCGAGTCCCTGTCCCCGCTCCGACCCATTATTCCCCCGTATACAATATACAATGTAATAAAGAGAAAGATGCACCTAGGCTCGCGCGCTCGAACTGCGGGCGCGGACAGAGAGAAGAGGCATTCTGGCTGGCTGTCCGCTTCTCTCATTACAATGGCGTAGTCGACGAAAGCCCAGCGCAGTCTTAAGGCGCTCTAGCCTTAAACACCACACTGCGGAGGACTTGCGTCCTCCTGCATCTCGCCATCCTGGGTCCTTCCGGCGAGGGAACGCCGTCAGCGTTTCCCTTGTCATGGATACCACACCTGGGACTACCTCTATCTTCAAGCGGTATGCCGTCAAAGGTATGCCGTCAACGCTGCCTTGGGCATGGATCCTCATCATCCTGGGTGCCTCCTGCGGCCAGGGAATGCCGTTCACGCTTCCCATGCCCTGGATCACTGCACCATGACCTCATCGACATCTCAGCCAGCAAGGTATGCCGTTCACGCTCACCTAGCCATGCTTCCGGCTCCAGTGGGAAGCATGGAGCATCCGGGCTACCGCGGCCGCCACCAGCCGTGGCTCAACGGATGCCATTAACGCTCCCTTGGCCACTTGTCCGGCTGACCCGAGCACTGCGGCCGCTGCCACCGCCTCAGAGTGCGCGGATTCCGCCCCTGGCTCAACGCGCGGCTCAGCCGGTAGCTTGAAGGACGTCATGCGAATCATCTCGCTGCTGTCGCAGCAACTAGACTACATCGTTTCGGCCAGCTCCGGTTTCCTGCTAGCAGCCTTACCATCACCGGCTGCCTCGGAACTACCGGAGTTCCACGGATTTCAGAATGACCCTATTCTGTGTCTACAAGCAGCCAACGCGCTCGGGGCACGCCATGCCTGGCCAGACAACATGATATGACTGGTTGCAGCGGCGCGACTGCGAGGTGGTGCCAAGGCGTGGGGCAACTACGAAGGCTACAAGTACCGTTCCTGGGCAGAATGGAGCGCTGCTTTGATGGCTGTTTTTCTCCCTCTCGCATACCTCGCCACCTGCCTCGCTGTAGACCCAGAGTGCGAGCCATTTTTACCACCACGGGTCTCGGTCTCCAACACCGTACCATCACTTCCAGAGACCGAGACCACTTTCGGTCCACAGCAGTCAAAGAAACGGCTCCCAAACACATCAACGCCGGAGCGCATGGAGGCGCCGGCGCTACCACTCCAGGCACACGACCTGTCCCCGGATCGTAGCAGGGACATGCTTCCTGACTCGTCGGAGCCACATCGTTGCATGTCCCCGCAATCATTGGCCGAATTCGTGGCCGTTCACAGTGCATTGAGGGAGACCTGGCTGAAGGTCATCATCATCAAAGACCTGGCCGCACGCGAAAGACGCGCAAAAGGCCAAGCGCGGATGATTCGAGCGCAGCGACGAGCCTCGATCATTTTGCGGCAACGTTGCGTAGAAGCACGCGACGGCTGAGCAGAACGGCTGTTCATTGTACACGATCTCCCGCCCTACGAGCCCAATTGTGACGGGATAATCGTCGACTAGACATGCGACCCGATCGCAACACTCAGTGCCGACCCCCAGAGATGCTGGTTGCGCACAGGACGGCTTTCCCTGGTTTTCCATCATCAGTGTGCCCTCACAACCACTTGAGCTATCTTCGGCAGCGTGGCCGAGTGTAATGAAGAGAAAAGATGCACATAGGCTCGCGCGCTCGAACTGCGGGCGCGGACAGAGAAAAGAGGAGGCATTCTTGCGGACCACTGGCTGGCTGTCTGCTTCTCTCATTACCATATATATATATATATATATATATATATATATATATATATAAATCTGCCTAGCTTATGCAGTACTGTTTCCGTTTACTTCAGAAATGTATATTTCAAGTGAAGCTTTACCTGCTCACAATTACACGCATTCGACGGCCGATTGAGTGCCGAGTGCGCACTTCGCTGCAAATGGCATTATGTTTTAATACCATTAGGTGTACAGCCTCCCACGTTTTTTAACTATATCGCGAGAGCGTCCATCACGCGTCATTTTAGCTGCTTTAGGCGGCGATAATCAGCGAGACCGGCAAAAATATTCTCAAGTGCACTGAGGACTTCTCCTGTGCAAGAGTCGTCTAATACGATGCTTCCTTCAGGACGACGTACGACGATATTATAGTGCTCTCGTGCGATATAGCTAAAAATGCGGGAGGCTGTACGTGTACCACCGAGCGAATTGCATTAAAAGTTAAGGCATGAAGCAGTAAAAAGAATTTTTGTGACCATGCGGTACGAATATTAAGCGCTTTTCTTACGCGATAGCGTTAAGGGCCCTGTGTCGCAGGAAATCCGGTGCCGGCGTCCGCCGCCGGCGGCGTGTTCCGTGTAAGAAAAGAATCATCCCGAACCACTACGACGCAGGCATGTCTTTAATTAATCTATACCATAAGCATCCCCGTCTTCAAATCCGCTTTTCTTATGTAATATGCCTTTGATGGGTGTCCTGATCACTAGAATATGACAAAGTTCTAAAATATGACAAATAAATTTCATTCTTTCGGCCGTCTTCCGGTTTTCCGAAAATGCCGCTCTGTATGGCGCACAGGCGTTACTGAACTAATTGAATTTCGCAGAGTAAACTGCGTAAGAAAATTCGTAAAGCCCGACACACACACAACCTGCAGACATGACGGCGTTGGATTACAACTTGAATATACGAGAAAACATACTTCTGTTACGCGGAAACTCAAACACAAACTCCTTTTTCTATGCTTACGGGGGTATGAGCCATTGATGAGTCACTGGTCGTAACCAACGTCCCTATATAAGAAAAGTACCGCCATCCTTTGATCAACGCCGCTTCTCTCTCTCCTGTATCTCCGATTGGACGATGATAGCGCGCGCTTTCACTTCTTTGTATTTGGTTTTTTTTTTTTTTTTTCGCCTCAGAGCCACGTTGAAAGTCACTCTGCGCAGCCGCATTCGCCGGCGGCGGCGGCGGCGCGCGCCCGGCCGGAAAGCTTCAACGTCGACTTTCTAGGGGCACCACCGTCGACTTGCTTTCGCAAGCAAAAAGTAAAGAAAAAACCATGCGCTTTTGAAGAGGAGACGGCGGAGGAAAGAGTAGATGGCGGTACTTTTTCTATATAGGGACTTTAGTTGTAACCTGTGTCTTACGGGGGTATGAGCCATTGCTCTGCCCTGCACTGCCGCTGGGATTGGCCCACCATTGTTTTCTATCGCGTCCCGTGTCGCAGAAAATCCGGTGTCGGTGTCGGCGTCAATGGCACCCGATAACGCTATCGCGTTCCACACCTCCAAGTTTCTTGCTTGTCCTTCTGTAGGTGCTGAAGATGTTCGTTTAGGGTGCTTTGAATGTGCTTTCTTAACGCGCTTTCCTTTGAACGGTTGCGATGTCTGCTCCTTACAGCCCACATTTGTTAAAGTTTAAGTCGTTATATACGTGTCTTCGTTGTTCGGGTTAAGTCTGACGGCGGCTGTAACTTACCTAATGAGACTGATATAAGTGTATATTTCGTGCTTACGTCCGCCCGGCAGTAATAGGGACACTGAAAAGCGATAGAAGATAGCACCAAGTTTCTGAAGCCTCTCATCGATAAGTGATGGCCAGCGGCATGAAGTGTGTGTGTTCATTTTTAAGTTTAGCTTCTGGTTAGAGCCTTGCTAGAACACGCGTTCTGTGACGATATAATAAAAAAAAATTAATTATATAATCTTGCACCTAAGGTTCTAATGGAAATCAAATGCAAGAGCTTCAATCTTAGACCGCCGTTCTATTTGCTAGAAGAGTCTGTTTGAAAAAAGCTTGTGCTGAAAAATGCCGCTCCTTACGCGTCCCGTGTTTCAGAACACAAAGTAGCGAATTTGCAAGTGAATATGAAAGTTGTCACCTACACAGTCGTAATGATGGTCAAATGTCCAGAAAGTTTTACTGTTAGCTTTAAAGAAACATTTACGGCTATAACAGCGGTTAGGCAAGATGTGATGAAATCGATGACATCAGTGTCCCAATTACGTCGGTAACAACATAAACTAAAATAATTTATCTCTGAGTACTCTGAAATATCGGTCACAGCTGCCTACTCTTCCTCCACGTCGTCGAATTTGCCGTCGCTGTCTTTAACACAAAACGTCTTGTTACACACCACATGACAGCCCAGCTCATCCAAAGGCTACACTTTGGCCATCGCACAAGCCATCCCAACGCCACGATCCAGCCATACACATCCCGTACCACTACATTTATGCAACCTTCCTGTGCACCGTCCAATACTGGAATGACTTTCCGAACGAAATGGCACTCAGTGACGGTGCCCGGTGCTTCAAAACAGCTATCGAGGGCGGAAATTACTCTATACCATTAGCATCCCCGTTATCAATTCCGCTTTTCTTATGGAATTCTCCCTTCATGGGTGTCTTGATCACTAGAATATGACAACTAGAACATGACAGATAGTTAATTCGATTGGCTGTCTTCCGGTATTCCGCTCATTTTTGCAAGCTACTTTCCTTTCTTTTTTTTTACTGTACGTTACGCTAGACAGGCGTATTCATAGCAAATGCTTGGTCGTGCGCTCGTGGCTGAAGATGTGAGATATTATCGGCGGCTGCCTGTCGGTGTTCCTGAACCTTGACGCATGTGAATATTAAATCGCCAGCAATCTGTCGAGAGATGAGTCGCTGCGCAGACCGACAATTTCTAACAATTTCATAAGAACAGTAGTTGACGTTGTAACGAGTTGCTGCGTACATGCAGCTAGAGTGCAGGCTATCTGCAAAGAGCACCGATGAATAACTGCGCCACACACGAATCAGTGCGCGTCCTTTTACATACTGCTAAACCGGTCTCTTCATACCCCCATGTGTCCAATATGAGCGTATACTTACTTGGTGAATTCTAGAAAAATGGAAGAAAGTAACGAAAGATTAATAGTCAAGCGTAGATAATTGTAGCACTCGGTACCATTGATTCGTTAAGAGGAAAAAAAATCACCATGCCAAGTCTCTAGCAGTGGGAAAGCTGTTTGTCTCGTTTTTTTTTTTTTTTGTTTTTTTTTTTCAGGCAGCTGCACCCGGAGGTAGAAGCCACATAATGGTGCCTGCTTTATGCGGAATGCTTTCGAATAGCTTCTACCATACGCTTCTACAACATTTAGCCAGCACAAGGCATTTTACTACGCACGCGTCTCCTAAGAAAGGGCAAAGGAGAATATTTTCCAGTAGCACTCGCATATATCTTGTCCAAGAGGAAAATTCCGCAGCTTCAACAAGTCAAGATACTCTTGAATGCGCTTTACCAAAAATGGCCTTTTCAACCGCGTCCACTGCTCGAAGGAAACAATCTCGTGTCCAAGTTTCATGTATCTAATTTTTTTGAATTCGGGTCTTCACCAAACGCTGAGGTAATTTTATATTTTTTACATCCCCTTATTGTCTACATCGAACAGGCTCGTCATAACGTCAGTCGGCTTTCTGCCATAAAAACGTGCTTGACTTTTGCAAGTCAAGCGCAGTGTAACTAGAAAACAAGGCATGAGATGGTGCCTAGATTAGACAAATCTATGAGCGGTCGACGTTATGTTGTTCCTAGGCAGAATGTGAAAAGGCAATTATGTGACTTTAGGCCGTTGGAGCACGTAGAATGTGACAACATTGTTTCGGCTTTGTGGCTGACTTACTCATCGCAAGAACTTAATTCACGTGTGAATCACCGTATGGCGTAAAAGTTGCAGCTCAACGCAGGCCACGACGAATAGACTTAAGTATAGGTAGCGCATGATTAGGCGCACTATGAAGCGCCCCCCCCCCCCCCCCCCCCCTGTTTTGCACAGTAGCATTTCAAGAAACCATGCGCCATGGCGCGAAAGTACGTTGCTTCAGGGAATATCGAATTTCAGTTTGTCCTGTATTCCGGTAAATGCAGACGTGCTCGGCGTGTTACGGGATGGTGGAAGCGTGCACTTGAGCAGCCGGAGCGGTGCAGCCCCCTGATGTCACAAAGCTCAGCCAAACAAGCGGAGCTAATATTGCAGTAACCAAGTGTACTTTTCGTTGCTGGACTAAATTTTTGCACCGGCGTAATTTCGTCACGGCTAGCTTCCACCGAAAACTTACACTAGCAGCGAGTGGAGTGCAGTTGGTTGCAGCAATACTAGCTATATGTTTTCGTGGTTCCGATCTGCGCCACGAGATGACACCACCTGACAAGCCGCTCACGTTTACGCCTCCCGCCCCGCCGGCAAAACTCCAAGTTCGACTGCGTTTGCAGGAATACCGTGCAACTCTAAATAGAGAGTTTTAGCGTGTCCATTCATCCGCTAAAGCGGCGGAATACCCGGTGAGCGGGGGTTCGTAAACGCGTGATGGTGAATTTATTGGCACCCCCGTTGAAACTGGGCGGTGATAAATAGTCACCTAGCCTGCTTGAGTTAATCATGTAAGCTTTACATGTTTTATTGCGATAGCAATTATATGGACACTCGAAGCGCATTTCTGCCGTCGGCGTCGCCGTGAGGTCCCGTATTATGTCCAACGGCGATAAAATCGTCGCCGCGCGCCATGCGCTATGTGTGCGAGTGAAAGGTGAAAGCGTACGGGGGTTAGCCGGCAATCGCGGCTCAATGTAGCGCACGCGAGGGAGGAAGGCAGGCCGGAAGCGCGCGGTCTTCTTTCGCGCGCGAGGCACGGGGGCGAGGTGACGGAGAGAGAGAGGGAGGGGGTGCGTTCTGCTCCGTCGGCTGCTGCTCACTGCACGGCCGCGCGGGCGCCGTATCTTGACAGCGATCTGCGATATGGACGAAGTGCATACGCCGAGTGCCGGTAGCTTCGTATGCGCGTGCTTTCGACTTTTAGTTCGCGTTGAAGCGAGACGAGAGACACCGCGAAGGTTCAATTTGCCCGCTGCTGCTGGTGCGTTATCTCGCTCCGGCGTTTTCACAGCGAGTTTCCTGCGGTCATCGAACGACATGTGTTCATGTTTACCTGTGCGCGCGTGACACTGTGTTTGTCTATTTAGTTAGTAAGCGAATGTTTACGACTTTATACGGCCTATTAGACTACTAACCTTGCTTCGTATAGCTATCTACTAATTTGCTATCGCAATCGATGCTTCGCCTTCCGGGCGAAACTGCGACTTTTTTCATTCTAGCATTTTTGCACACATCTCCTTAGTCTTTTTTCTTCCTCAAAACTTCTCTATCTACCTTGTGCTTGTACTATCCATTGTCTGAAGTTCAGGCCAACCCTGGGCCAAAGCGTTTTCACAATGAGCGACCTGAGCCCGACTTAACGCGTAGAATTTTTGTGCGCCGCCAGGAATGTTTACTCGAAGTGATAATGCACCACCCAAAGCATTGTGGCTTCTTACGCGCGTGCTATTGCAATAGCTCTCGTTGCCGATGCTTAACGCTTTGAACGCAAATGCAATTACTTATTTATTTTTATCCTTTCGCAATGCACGAAATAGTACTTTGTCCTTACCTGTACTCAGCGGTGCGTGCTGTCCACCAGCTGGGAAGTATTAAAAAATGAAACATTAGCAGGCATGTGCAAACCCATAATATTTTGAACACGCAGCACAACACTGAACTCCTAGAGGACCTTAAAGCGCTTAAAGCTTTGCAAACTCAGTCTTCGGCTTATGCCAGAATCTTCTAGAAGTACACCAGGCAATTTACACGTACAACATTGGAAAGTTTCTCAGCAGTTTATAATGTACAACGCTAGCTGCAGAGGCGGCTGGCCTGTGTAGGGAGACTTTTAGCAAATTTCGTAGTTACGAACATTCGTAGCTGAGCAAGGTGCCTAATTACAAAGGTTCGTAAATATGAGCGCTAGGGTTTCACCACTTATAATATTTGTGCAATTCATGCAAATTTCGGCCTCGATACGTTTTCTTGTCTGCGCTACGCTTTCGTTTGAAAATCGCCATTGCGCTTCCACCAGTTCGTATATCAGCGTATATCAGCCAATGGCCGCCTCTACCACGCGACGTAAACAAAAAATATATGTCCAGCATCGAGCTAGGCTGGAATTCGCGATTACGAACAATTCTAGCGTAAGAGCTTTTTTGTGAATACGGGCTACGTGTATTGTGCTTGATGTTTGCGCGTGAACGCCGCGCTACACAGGATCCTGTTTTAGTAAACTCTGCATCAACAGTCAAGAAAATGCATCCATAGTTGCATAGGCTTTTTGTATACAGGGTGCTGTTTTCTAGATGCTCCAAAATTTTTAAAAACACCCTGCGGCAGATAGCACAATTCTAACTAATCTAAATCTAACCTAACTAATTGATCTAAATTATTCAATGAGGCGGCCATTACTTATAAGAGGAATCAAAATGTTTAACTCAATAATTAACATAATTACGCTAATTACCTTTCTTATTCTTTTACTTTACGGCACATATTTCAATATACATATTGTAACTAGTGCGTATGCAATTAGGCACGTTGACCTTTAGAACGAATTCTGATGATGTCACCGGATTCGTGATATGACCAGTCAACCTTGCGGTAAAAATGCACTGTTCCACTTCCCTTTTTTAAGAAAATGCTGTTTTTTTTTTTTTTTGCATTGAAGCACGCAAAACACTGGAATGCCAGTGCATTTCGGTGGAAAGTGAAAATTAACATCTCTAATCTGGCGTAGTCCTGAGAATTCGTTCCAAGTGGAGATGCCTTGCGAACTCACCGGCTGCAGTTCGCAAATTGAAGTATGTGCTGCAAGGCAAGTAAATAAAAAGATAGTGTAAATGTGTTAATCATTCAATGAAGCATTTTGATTTCTCGTAGAAGTAGAAACCGCCTCATCGAGTAATTTAATTGAAGGGTTAGAATTGGGCTGTCTGCCACGGATAATTGTTAAAACTGTGGTGCAGCTAAAAAAACACCCTGTATGTATTATTACAAAATGCTAGCTTTGTAAGAGATAGCGCGTAAAAGTACCAAGCATATATAACTTAATTCACGAGCAATATTCTTTAGGTGTTACTTTCAATGAAGAGACCGACAATCATTCAGAAGGTGAATCGAGATAGCCCCGCTTAAGGAAACATCGTGTCTCGTATTCACTGAAACGAGTACTGTGTCGCTCATTATACAAGGATTTATGTTTTTAATTCCTCACAACAAGTCGCAATTATGATAATGATGATGATGATGATGCTTATTGACAGGCTCTTTGAAACGGGGCGGGGACAAATACTCAGCTCAACAACTAGATACGGACGAATCAAATAGCTGGCAAATAGTCACCTAGCCTGCTCGGTTTATCAAGGTTTCACTACATCTGTCCCTATCTAGCCTTTTGACTACCTGATCTCGATCTTAATTTCCTATTTATAAGTTCCCTGTATTGTACCATTAGCTACGTTTGCGATGGCTCCTGGTTCTATCGTTTTATCAATCTATTGGCTACTTTTTTCCCCACCATTACTCTAATCCTCTCTTACTTATCTCAACTTATGACTATTTAATCCTTCCACCTTCCTCGACTCCCAACGCTTCTGGAAGGTGTACATACCCTACGGATCTCTCTGGGTCAGTATCTTGGCATTCCAATGCGATGTGCCGAGATGTTTCCGGGCTTCCTTGTTTTTTTTTTTTTTGCAGCACACACATGTATCAGCCTGTGTCGCGTATTTGCTGTAGTATGTTTTTGTCCTCAGGCAGCCACCTCGGGCGTCAAATAGCAAGGCACTGCCCTCTGTGTTATCCTACAAATTTTTTCTTCTAATATCTTTCTTCACATTCTTGTAAATCCTAATGGTCATTTTTGTTTCCAGACTTTGCATCCAATTTACCGTCTTTGTTTCTCGCACTTCCTTTTCTTTATGACTCCTGGTTGTCTACTTACACTCTCAATTACCGTGTACTTGGTTACCAACTTCCTTGACCTCTTCCTCAATTCTTTGTCCACGCTTTTGACGTACAGCTAGATGTACCTCAGATAGACCATGTCACCTTGCATTGACTTATTTGTGGTTTTACCGCTGGCCCCCAGAGTCAATCGGCCCACCGTCCTCTGGCTAATCTCTAACCCCGACATAACTTCTAAATTTCGCACAGAAGTACATTTGCAAACGTTAGCGCTGGCACTATTACACCTTTTCAGATCCCTCGCACCATCGCATATTTATTGTAGCCCCGAAGAGTTCGATATGTTTCATTATAGCTGTATTCCACTTGCCTTTCACTTTTAGATTATCTTGGTGGGTGCTTAAGTCTTTCCTTCGTTTATGCATACGCCGAGGTATTTATATTGCTTGACTATGGGTATGACTTGCTGTTGAGTTGACACCACGTAATTGCTCATCTCTTCATTGAAGATCATATTTCCCGGTTTCTCTGTGCTAAACTGAAGGCCTAGTTTGTCGCTGCGTTGCCACACATATTCGCACGTGTCTGTATATATCTCGCATTGTCTGCTAGTAGCACTATGCCATCCACATAAATCTGTCGGGGCAATTTCTGTTGCACCTTTTGCCCATTATGTATGTAAGATAGGTCAAAACCTAATTCACAGTTTTTCAGTCGCCTTTCCATGCCCTTAATATAAAGTCTGCAACAGAAATGCAGAGAGGGGGCATCCCTGCTTCAATCCTCGGTGAACTTATACAACTTCATTGCACTTCTGGCCTTTCCATACAAATTGTACACGATTGCTTCTGCATATCTCCCTCAACAGCTCCACGAAATTGTCGTCTATGCCCTCGTGCTTCAGAATAGCCCATAAGCAATTCCCGGTCGGCATTGTCCCTGTCTGCGTTGTCGTAAGAAATTCTATCCATAAAGGTCCATTCTGAGCTACTAAAATCTCTGTGACTGAGTCAGTACAAACATATTCTCTAAGCAGCTTAGTTGTGTGGTTTGCTGGGCCAGTTGGTGCATAATGACAGTTTAGGGGGTTCCAGCAATTACAGATACGAGCTCAAGAAAAAGAAACACACAGGGCAACGCTGGACTTACAACTGAAGTTTATTACGAATACATTCCATAAAACTCCGCCATGCATGCGTACAAAATTAAGAGAAGTAACGAGGTTTTTAGTCAAAGATCAAAGCAAAACAAACCTAGCCACACCCCTACTGACGGAGCCACAACACGTGGATTAGCGTGGTAAACTTAAAAATTGAAAATCGATATCAATGAGATGAACCGCACGTTCACTCACTCTTTGATGCGCGCCCAACGTTTTGATGTGGAACGCATTGTCCCGAGCATTTCCTTTTATTGTGCTCGTGTCTGTAATTGCTGGAACCCCCTATACTGTCAAATTCTCTCAGCATCTGACTGGTCTGAAACCATTCTGTGGTTCATCCAGCACACCCTTTTTCTCAACCTAAGTCCACAGTTCTAATGTTATGGCTTGCATTGGCATTCTGTATATCACTGACGTTACGTCAAGTGGCCTGTACGAGCTCGTCTTACCCTTACCACATTTGCCCTTATAGATAATATAATCCTGCTTTCCACCACCCAACGACAATTTTCGTCATTTTAATATCTTGCTTTATTGCACCTATCAGCAGTGCCTTGCTGTATTTAAAAAGCTGTATTAGGATTTCATCGGGTCCGCCGGCCATCTTAGTCAAGACATTTTCTTCAGCTTTTTCCGAGCAAAAGCTTTTTACGCTAAATTTTTTATCCATCAGGCACATCTATTGCTGGGTCTGTTTCAGTCTGGACTACGTTCTCTTCCTAGCCGAAGTTATCCCTAACAACGTCAATGATGCAACGCTGCGTGTCGTTTCCTTCGAAGCGTTACCGCCTTCATCCCTTATAGCCGTTCGCGAATATTTAGTTGGAACTCTGAGTGCTCTTACATGGTCCCAGAACCTTTTTTGGTGCGCCTTTAACTTTGTTGCGAGGTGTCCTCTACCCAACTTTCACTTGTACATTTAATTTTTTATTGCACTAGCTTGCTCGCCACCTTTTCTTTTTCCCTGTACCTGTTCCATCTAAACAGTGCCTCATCTTCGCGTAATCCACATGTTTTGGCTTCTTCTCCGCGAGAAATTACTTTTGGCGCCTCCACGCGACAAAAGCATGATATAAATAGGATGGCCTATTACGTGACTATTTATTAGCCTGTGCGGCTCCTGGGTCTTGTTTAAATATCGAAACGCATTACATTTTTCATATTATAAGTTTTTCTGTAAGACACAATGTGCAGCTAATTCTTCCGATTGTTGCATGCGAAGAAAATGGCACCGTGGCCTGCGAGATTAACGACTTACGCTGTATCCCAATCTCGGAGGCGAATGTGACGCTGGGAGAACTTGCATCCACAGCCAAAAGATGCCATCTAATTTCCGCTAGCACCAAGGAAGTTTGCCTAGCACTAGGATTTGCAGCATTTACAGGTGCAGAAACTTAGTGCAGCAGCCTATTACAGCAGCTTATTACAGCAGTTCATTGCAGCAGCTTTTAATTTTCAGAAGTAGCTGAAAAGCTCGAAATGCGGATGGGTTAATGAAAGCTGCACTCACTACTGCGAAAGCAGCCCATCGTTCTGCTCAGGGGATTTGCGAGGCGGCCTATCGGCATGTGTCTCACTTTTCAGCGTTGCTGGCAATGGGACTCGTATTCCTTAGAGAGTGCTCAGGTCGAAAAATTATGCTTACAAATTTTCCACACGCTTTTGGACGGAGTCGCTGCAGGTATAAACACTTTAGAGAGTGAGCTTTTCGTTGCGCCATAATAAACCGGGTCCTTAAAAATCCATTGTATTTCCCTTCCACGAACAATGTCTTAAGTGTGGCCGATCGTACAGGTCAGCCAAGTAATAAAGTCTTCAGATCATGGCTTTGTGTTGATGCGCATTTCTCAGTGTGGCGGCCGATCATATAAACTATATAACCACCTCACGGCTGCAGGTGACAGGATGGAGCCGGGGTCAACTGGGAGAAAATTCGGTCGAACTTCGGGAAACGCTTACATTATGAAGAACAGCTTGCAGTAAAAGATAGTGCATGAATAGTCCTTTCTTGCTTGAACACGAACGAGCCATCAGCAACAAAGGAAATCTTTTTGTAATAAAGTTTTTCGGATTCGGTTCTCTCTTTGTTTTTCAAGTCTGGGCCATGTGTTTGAAGTCGTTAGCTGCGGCAGACCTGAAACATTTCCGAGAAACGCTTCGGCGCACTATATCGCACGAGACACACATAAGTGGCGCTCGCCTTACAAAGTGGTGCAAGCAAGTTTCGCATCGCTCACCGACGATGTAGCCGATCAGGAGGACAGTGAGCAGCAGCGTCGCGGCCGCACCTAGCAGGATGTTGATGTTTATGGTGGTCGGCTCGTGCACGTCCTTCTCGTGCATCCGCTTCCTGCACCGAGCAGAGCAATTGCGGAGATAAATTACGACAATTAAGGCAGGATGCCTACGTTCTCGTTCGTGATTATCAATTAGTCAGAAGTGGTTGCTTCTGCGTACACTTAATCTAAGATGTTCCTTCTATTCACTATTCCTTCTGTCTCTAAATTGTGCAAATACACACGCGATATTGTCATGCTCAAATGTTTTCATATTTTGTGCGCTCAGTATACAGAATTATTTAATTTGATTGTAACATTTTTGTTCAAGAACGCTGTTGTGGACAAATTTGACAGCGATCGTTTAATCATGTTAAATATCGTAATACTAACGTCTACACTATATTTTGATTCCTCGCGTTCTGTAGCCTGCCAGTGCCTCCCTGGCTGTGTCAGGCTGTTTGACACAGCATTAATGCCAAAGAGACCACCCACATACGTACATGTGCTCAAATATAAAAAAAATTATCGAATACAGGGCCATGAAAACTAAGGAAACTACGAAGTTCCGGCATTGATTGATGTGATATTCACAGCGAAGCAGACGGACAAGCACGAAGTAATAACAAAGGACTCTCCCACACCCCTGGTGCAGTCCATCTACCGATAAAATTCAACTACACTTGAAAAATTAGTCCCGTGAGGTGCGGAAGTGTGCAATACATAGTCCCACTGGCTGGACCCACAGAACGGGCAGAATCGCAGAATAAGCCTACGTATACCGGGTGCCAGGCGCCTCAACTACGACGACTTGCGCCGTGAAATGCTAATGAGCATGCTTCGTTACTTAGTTAACCGAATAACGGGGCTAGTTTTTGCACGTTCCTGATTGTGTTGCGCTGAGTTTTAACACTGAAATAATTATTGACCACGAGATGGGGATAAAACGAAGCGCAAACTACCTACTCTTGTTTCAGTGTTAAAACTCGGCGCAACGCAATCATGCTTCATCGTGCGCGATCTAGGCCGCGATTTTGTAGTAATGCCTTCTGACTTATTCTACACTAGTGTTATCATCCACCGCTCACGGCCGGCTGATCCCGTTGATAACGCGAGCGGACCGTCGCTCTGACCACTCGCAAAGCGCGATAAGCGCGAAAAGGCATTATTACCGGAAAGGCATCCCTACAAGATACCGACCGAAATCTGGCGCCTCTGAGCCACGTCACACTTAGTCCGCAAAAGGAATCGCCCACTGTGTCCGTCGTGTGAACGCCCCTTTGCGCGCTTCTAACTATCTAACTAGCTATCTTCTAACTATTTCAAGAGGGCTTATGTATAGAGCCACCGACAGAGGGCACCTAAGTTATCTAGATATCAGGTACCAATAAGCCCAACATATGTACAGTTGTATCTGACTACACTAACCCCTCGCTGTAACTAAACGACCTTTCCCAAAATATATCGAGGTGTTGCGAGATTCCGTCCGCAGTGCATGAACGTGCATATTTGGCTTAAATTCTTAGAAAGAAAAACGTTTTTTGGCGCTTACCGTCGCTCTGTTCTTGCTGCAATTTCGCACTACGATGGCGTTTCATAGTCTGTATTGTTCAACGTAACACTTTACTTACCTGGTTTTCACGAAAGGAAGTGAGAATTAGCATTCGTCTATGCAGTAATTCAGCTGAATGCTGCCGAGACAACGCTAGCATAAACGTATGTCGCCGCCTGTCGGCAGCTGAGGAAAGCAGTCATTCCAGGTAGGTTGTCACGTGTTTCCCGCTCCTCTGGAACACGCAGCAACCCTCCCAGAACAGCTGCTTTCCGCAGCTGCTGACAGGCGGTGATGCAAATTTCTGCTAGCACGGTCTTCGCAACAGCTACGCTTCCCCATAGACGAATCGAGCTTCGATTTTTTTTTCTTAAATAAAGAAATCAGAGAGGCTATAATTTTTGACAGGTACAACCCTACAAAAAAAGAACAAAAGAAAGAACAGGCACGAAAGCCAGAGAAAGCCTACAGGTGAGTTATTTTAATGTACCATTGAACTGTGGAAATTTTAAGGAAAATGCAAATAAAGGTGGGCGACAGACAACTCCCTTCATAAGGTTGGTTCTAACAAAAAAGGCGAATCAACAGCTGTTGACCTCGAAGAATGACCAGCGCTTATGAGGCGCATTAGTGTACTACGTGGTTGATTTAGCCTGCACTACCTTCGAGAGCATGCAGCCCCCATTTTTAGACCGCACTATCCGGGGATCGGTCCATCTGGGCCATCTGCGTTAATTTCTGCCTTTCTGCGCTAATTATTCACTATTCATGCTTGTAGATAACTCTGCGCTAACTTGGTGCGTCTTTTTCGTTCGAAGCTTAATTTTGACGCCTACTTCGCTGTCCTGCGTGCGCTAGAGGGCCTCAGACCGTCTAATTTACAAGACGAAAGTGGCCAGATCCACGCATTCTACTAACCCCAAATAAATCTGAAGTCACCAAAGAAGACCTTGTCTTCAAGACCAAGGAAGTACATGTGCCAAATATTACAGTGAACAATATGGAGCATAAGATGCTATCTTTCTGCAAAACTTGAGCAAGAACCAAGCAGCGGTAAGCAAAAAATTTTCTTTTTAAGCGAAATATTCACGTCCCTGTACTATAGACTGGATTATTCGAAGTGCCGTGGCGTCGGACACTGCTTTGTACTAAGCGGAAAACCTGCAAGGAACCACTCAGCGGCCTCTATGCGTTGAACCTTTGCGTTTCCTCGAATCCACCTGCAGAGGCAACTCGCGCCATGAAGGTAGCTCCACCACACGGTGCCAGCTCTAAGAGCTTATAGTATCAAGTAATGATAGCCGACAGACAAAGCAATTTCTCACGGATATCAGCAGAATTTCTGCACTGTCATGTGCCCGCTATCGAGCGCGGCTCGGTAGCGGGCACATGACATTTTACGAGCTTATTCAGCGCTACTGCGATGCACTTCCTGCGTCACAACTACTTATTTGGAGCTCTCCACTTTTAACAAAATATTACTTGCAAGGACGTCCAATTCCTGAATTCGTTATGTATAGGGTCTACTGAATTTCGATTCTGAAACAAAGTGACTGGATCTCGGCGGCAGCTGTGTATGTGGAGCACCATTTCACAAAACACCGATGTGAGTATAGCGCATCTCGTCAAAGACAGCCTTTGAATTTTGTGGTAGTAGTGACATTATCGTAGTTGCAGGTGCTTGATTGGAAGAAACCGGGGGGCTTTGCGAAAGCAAAACACTGGGAGGGTGCGAGAACTACGATTTACAGTGCCTATACGTGGCATGACATAAAGGAATGAAAGATTAAGGAAGGCGTGCGACGAACTCTTCGCAAGGTGCACAATTCGTTGCAACGGCGAGCCAACACAGACGACAGGATCTCTCGTGAGGCACACAACGTGATGGGGCCAAGGTCCTGGCGACGCGGCTACGGCGTGGTACAATGAATTCTCAATGAGGCTCAGTCATGTGATGCGAAAAAGTGCTTTCTCTTTCCTTGTTACGCTGGTTTGACAACTCTAGAAATAAAACAAATACGCCTTAAGCATTATAAAGCACTGTCAGTGACCCAGTACGAAAAGTTGTCGCAGTTTCACCTGAAAGGCGAAGCATCAATTGCGATAGCAAACTTGTAGAGAGCTATACGGAGTAATGATATTAGCTTTATCAGCTGTATAAACTTGGACATGCAGCAGCATCGGCAACACGCAGAACTGTTGTCGACGCCATCGGCGTTTTGCCCGCGTTCGCTCAAAATGCGTGCGGCGTTGGTGACTGTTGCCGGAGCCTCTGAGTAGTAGTAGTGATTTTATTGAAGAAGAAAGTGACGCTTATTTCTGCTGCCCAATTGCACTTCATTGCACTTCTGGCCTTTCCATACAAATTGTACACGATTGCAAATTGTACACGATCGGCGCAGCGTCAGGGGAAGGGGAAAAAGGAGATAAAGATGTTGAAACGAAGGGAAGAGAAGAAGAAGCAGCAAAAGTCTCATCCGATCATGGAGGAGGGTGGTGATGGAGGCGGTGCCCTGCTAGGGACGAGCGCTTAGCGATGGGCGGAGATTCCGTTCAGTTCCACAAACTCCAAAAGGCTATGGAGAGCTCGGAGGTGGGGAGGCGACGGGAACAGGAGGTCGCTGGTTGTCGCAGCAGGTAGACCCTGTTGTCTGTAGGCAGTGATGACCCTTGAGCGGTCCTCCTGGAAGGCGCAGGTTGGCTGCAGCAGCGTAGACCTCCTGCAGAGCAAGCACATCGTACTCGCTCCGCAATAGGTGCTTGGAGAGGTCTGCCTGCCGCCGCCGCAACGAGTTTGCGTTCCACTGGAGCACGCTCGGGCGGCGGCGGCAATGTCCTGCTGCAGGCGGGAGGGGACTAGCCATGTTGACTACTGGGTGAGGGCGCGCCACCTGCCTTGAGGCAGATAGAACGCAGCTGTTGGTTCTCTGGAGGCAGCAGGTCGGCGATCGCCCTGAGGAGGAGTCGCAGGTTCTTGTTCTCCTCATCGCTGGTTGACTTAGGAGCCTCCTTCGGGGACGGCCCTAGCTTGATGCTGCCCCGCTTCTTTGCGCCTGCCTGTTGTACATGTTGCTGCAAGCGGGGTTGGGGGTGGTTGATAGAGGTCGTGGCCTCCTTGTCAGGAGCACCGAGTGCTGCAGCGTAGGTTTTGCCTCCTGTCGGTGTAACACGTGGCGGTCCAGAAGCAGCTGCTACTGAGCTGGTGGGGGTAGCCCGTAGGACCGCCTGGGCCTCGCGATGCGACAGGTGTGTGGGAGCTGACGCCTTTATCGTGGCCAGTCGCCGTTCTCTCTGCCATAGCTGGCAGTTAGGCGAGTCAGCTGGATGTGGTCCCCCACAATGCAGGCATCTGACCCTGCTCGAACAGCACGATTCCGTCTGGTGTGGGCCACCGCACCGCAGGCACCGTACCGGTCTCTGGCAGGTTGCTGTGGCGTGCCCGTAGCACCCGCAACGTAGGCACTGCAGAGGGCGAGGCCGGGAGGGCCGCACCTCGAAGGGCATGCTGAAGAGGTAGATCCTTGCGGGGGGGTAAGGGGCAGCAAAACGCAGCACCAGGGTGGTGCCCTGTCGCTTAGCCGCGACCACCCGTACCTTCGACGATACGGCAGCCAGCAGGTCCTCATCGGCGTAGTTGCCATGTACGCCTTGCACCACGCCGCTGCTCTGGGTGCGGTCGGTTGGAAGGCGCGCGGTCACGGGCATCCCGGCGATCTCTGACGTGGCCAGCAGGTGCTCCGTCCATTCCGGCGATGCCGCGTCCGCAGCCACAATGTTCTTCTTCGTGTTCACGCGAACCTCCTTTACTCCAGGCAGCGCGGAGAGCGCCTGCGCGATGGCGAGGCGGGAGGTACGGGGAAAGGCGGCGCCGTTGTGTGCCGGACGAAATAGCACTGTGCGGGATGTCAGTGGCGAGGTGGGCACAGAAGTTCTGGGAACCCCGGCAGTAGCAGCGGGATCCACGTCAGGAGGTGCAATAGGCGCAGGTGAACTACAGGGAGCCGTAGGTCGTGCGGCAGGAGCGACGGCAGGCTCGGTCCCGGGAGAAGGGACGTTGTTCCCGGCTAGGCCCGGTGGTAACGCAGAACGCTGGCGGCGTTTCTGCGCCTTCGTCAGAACCTGCTGAAACTCGCCTTCGGTGGTAATGCCACTAGCCAGGGTGAGGTGGCGATCGTCTTCACCTGTGACATGTGGCGGCAATTGAGTCGTCGATGCATTGTGTGGCGCAGTCCCGACTGCTTGCACCTTGCGCGAGGCACCCTCATCATCACTACCGAGCTCGCTGGGACGCGAACGCTTACGTGTAATAGTGGTGTCCATATCTTCGAGGTTTGCGTCTATCGGCAGTGGGACGTACTGCGGTTCGACGAGAGACGCACCCGGCAACCCAGTAACAGCGACGAAATCCCCTGCAAGCAGTACATCCGAAGTGCTCGTAGGGGTTGTCGAAGGCGCAACGGCCGTATCGAGTGTGCCGGCCGATAGTGTCTGCCGAGCCGCCGCAGTGGCCAGGGACGCCGCAGTGGCCAGGGAGGCAGCAGCGGCGGTAGCGGAGCAGGAGGATCCCGAAGTAGGCGGGTTCCCGGCGATCTCGTGCAGCTGCTCGGCCGGGTCATCCGTCAAAAGAGGCGGCGTCGCGAACATCCTCGTTCCGGAGGTGGTCGTTGAGGAGGCACTGGCAGTAGATGTCGGCCGTCCGCTGATGGCCCGGCACAGGCGTTGCGCCTGCTCGTGTTGCAACCGCACTGCCTCAGCGCTGGCGATGAGCTGCCACAGAGATCGTGGGCAGGCGGCGCTCACCGCGCGTTTGCGTGACGAGCCGCGTACGAGGGAACGCCGCGGGTGGTCGGTCGGCTGCGCCGGTGAAGCTGGGGGCGCCCCTGCCATCCCAGCCGCGAAAACGGCTGCGTCAGACAAGCGCACAAATGGCAAGAACCAAGTCCAGCTCGTGGATAGCAAAAGGCGAAGAGGAAATCTGCGGAGACGACGTCGTTGACCGGGCGAGCAGGCAGCGAGGACGACGGTCAGGCGAACGGGCTCGGCGAAGTCCACTCACAGTTGCAAGAACGCACCAGTACGTAGTAGAAAGGGGGGAGCGTTGCATGACACGCCACAGCGTCTCCCGCAGACGCGAAAGCTCCGAAAAACACGTCCGATCTCCTCGAACGCTCGAGCGAAACTCCCGGAGCCTCTGATATAAATAGGCACTGCGTGCCGCAGCTAAACGTCGCCTCCCTTCCCTCCCCCTCCCCCACGGCCTCTCGCGCGTCGGAAGAAGGCGCGTTTGCTCTACATACATGGTGATTGTAAAGGAGAACAGAGACGCCTACTTCTGCAGCCCTTAAGCGAGCACGGCGCAGAACGCGCGTTTGTTCTCCGCCGTGCGTTCACTCCCCGTGAAAGACGCGCCCCTCGCTCCCTTTCACTCGCACATACAGCGTTCGGCGCGCGGCGACGATTTCTTCTCCAAATGACGTCATATGGAACCTCACGGCGACGGCGACGGCGACGGCAGAAATCTGCTTTTGAGTGTCCATATAATTGCTATCGCAATAAAATGATCTCTGCCAAGGCTTCTATGAGCGAGAAAATTGAACGCGCGCTGGCACGCCTCTTCTAGGTGCAAACTGCCATTTCTCGCGAGACGCGGCAGCCGCAAGGCACGTAGACGCGAGTTTGCGCGTGTCGGCAAGCGTTCGTGTGGTCTGGCCTTAAGAACAGGACGGGAAAGAGGGCCACCCGCAACTAAGTTTATTCAGAGCAGACTGGTTCACATTTGATGCGAACGATGATTGCGGTGCACAGATGTGTTTGCGCACGATGGTACTTTTACCATAAAAAGCTCTGTTGTGAAGAAGTCTGTTCTGAATAAACTTAGTTGCGAGCCACCCTCTTTTCTGCTATACATTCATCTTATTACATTACAACATGGAATAATCTATGATTGCTTTCTGGTGCAAATAACTCTGCAGTTTTACCTGCAAAATTTTTGTAGCCGTGCATCGTGTACGGTGTTGTACTACATATGGTAATATTCGCATATAATCCCGTTAATCGCGAAGTCTAGCTTTTCCCATGCAAATGTGTTTTGCTCACCTCAAGACGACAAGCGAGTCCTTCCTACCGAGCCTTTCGTCACCTGCTAGAGGTGGTGCTTCCGCCTGCAATGGAATGCGGATAATTTAGGAAAAACTTCATCGGCGATTAGCGGTAAACGCGAATGAAATGCGTTAGCATTACGTCTCACCTTTTGAGATTCCGGATCCATGATTTAAACCGCGTTCACAACATTGCAAAGTGCAGTTGAAGATCTCACTCGACACACGTCCTGGCTTTTCCAGGAGCATAGTGCCCCTGACGTAGGTCCGGAGCGGACAACCGTCATTTGGACTATGTATGTATGTATGTATGTATGTATGTATGTATGTATGTATGTATGTATGTATGTATGTATGTATGTATGTATGTATGTATGTATGTATGTATGTATGTATGTATGTATGTATGTATGTATGTATGCGTGTATGTATGTATGTATGTATGTATGTATGTATGCATGCATGCATGCGTGTATGTATGTATGTATGTATGTATGTATGTATGTATGTATGTATGTATGTATGTATGTATGTATGCATGCATGCATGCATGTATGTATGTATGCATGTATGTATGTATGTATGTATGTATGTATGTATGTCTGCATGTTACATGTATGTATGCATGTATGTATGTATGTGTGTATGTGTCACAAAAGAGCGCGTAATCCAAGCGCGCGCTGAGGGTCACGCAAGCCAGCAAAAGAACGCGCCGGCCCCGCGGCAACTTCAACAGAGGGGGAGAGCGCATACGCCTCAAGCAACAACGCTAACAACGGCGCCGAAACGTCTGGAAGAGACTCGACGAAGCGACGTTAACCAGAGAGAGAGAGAGAGCAGACGCGCGCGCCGAGACACCTCCTCACCCGGCGAGTCGACAGACATTACTACCGCGTGAGCATACACCAACAGGATGAATCATCATCACCCCTCGAGAATGCTCCGACAGCGGCGGTCGAAGGTACGAGAAAATACGCGAAGCTTCCCAAGCTTTGGCCATGCTACGAGATCACGACACCGATAGGAAAGTTCGAGAACGCCTGTCGAAGCTATATAACCGCCGTGCGAAAGTCGTTTAGTGGAATTCAGGGAATTCAGGGAGTTCGCGAGTTCAGTCCGCACCGGGGAAGTGATGTAACGTGAAGACCGAGTGTCTGCGGAAGAAGGGGATTCCCCGGCAAGCTAGTCGACGAGTTCATCGAGCGTCTGCATTTCCGGAAGAAGTTCTTTCTTCGAGATCTGCCCGAGCTACGCCGAGATCGTCTGACTCCAAGACCAACCCAGCACGGTGAATACGATTGGACACTTAGTGTTCCTATTCCTTTTGTACTTTACGTGTTGGACTCTTAGTGCTCGTCGTTAATTATTTTCCTGTGTTTTGTGAATACCCCATCTGATTTGTATTTTGTTGTGTCTAGCCTAAGTGTGCAAGTGTGTGTGTAACTGCCTTGTGTGAAGAATATATTTTGTTGTGTTTTGACAACTCTGGGCTCTGACTCGGTCTTTGGACAGCAACCGGCCTTCGCTGTCGCACTAGAGGGCCCACTCTTAATTGTCCTTGCTTTCGTGGGATTATTTTCGGAAGCTCATAAGTCGGCTTTGGAATTTGGTCCGGCGTCTGCACCTCGTTCACGGTGTCTGTCACAATATTTCTGGCGTCCGCTACACGACCTTTCTGGTGCAAATTGTGTGTCCATAGTAGGGAGAAAGAGCCTAGTGTCGTTTGTATTGCTATTGTAAACGATTTTGAGTGTTGCACCACGTTTCGCTAACTTGTCTGCTGAGAGCAGTTCGATTGTTAAAATCTAGGCAGATAATTTTTTGCACGCGGCTAGATTTTTGAAGGGCATTATGGATCTCGAGAAATTAGTTGCCCTTGCTGAGAAGATGGGTCTTTCCGGAGCGGAACTACGGAAGTGGGTTAGTCAAAAGGAAAAAGAAGCTGTAGAAAGAGAGGAGCTAGCGGCCGAACGGGCCAAAGAAGAAAGAGAGGCGATGGAGCGAAGAGAGGAAAGAGAAGCAAAGGAGCGACAGATAAAAGAAGAAAGAGAGGCAATGGAGCGAAAAGAAGAAAGAGAAGCAAAGGAGCGACAGATCAGAGAAGAAAAAGAAGCGGAAATAGCTGAGAGAGAAAGACAAAGACAGCATGAGTTAGAAATCGAACGACTTTGTTTGCAGCAGCGCACAGACGCTCCCGCTCAGGCAAGAGTAGACAGCACTGAAAGGGAAGACACTAGCTTCCGACTGAACCCAAGCAAGCTGCTTGTTGCATTTGATGAAAGAAAATATGACCAGGATGCTTATTTGCATAGATTTGAGACAGTTGCTAAAAGCCAGAATTGGCCAGAGGATCAATGGGCCACTGCGTTGAGTACGTGTTTGAGTGGCGAAGCACTTAGTGTGTACGGTAGGCTGACGCCAACCGATGCCTCTAATTATGGAAGGGTGAAAGCTGCTTTACTGAAGAGATTTGGGTTCACCGTAGAAGGCTTCCGAGATACGTTTAGGACTGGAAAGGCAGCCGATGGCGAGACTGCCACGCAATTTGCCGCGCGGCTCAGTCACTATTTTGATAGGTGGACCGAACTTTCAGAGACTGCACAGGAGTACGGTGCGCTTAGAGAGCTTCTGATCAAGGAGCAGTTCCTCATCAGTTGCCACCCGAGCCTGTCACTCTATCTGAAAGAAAGGAAAGCTAAGTCGCTTCAAGATATGTTGGATTTGGCAGACCAATTCTTGGAAGCACAGGGAGGCACTAATCTCTCTAAGATCAAAAAAGAGGAGCCAGAGGTCTCAAAGATACCGGCATCCGATGAAAGGAGAAACCCTCAGCAGCCTGGTCCGAGGTGTTATCTTTGTAACCGACTGGGCCACCATGCTAGCAATTGTCGCACCAATTTTACGCGCCCCAATGACGCCAAATGTTTTAAATGTGGGCGAACTGGGCACAAAGCTGATACATGCCGCAACGGAGAAAGAGAAGTTCCCCAGGCATCCTGTGTGTATGCCCCGCCAAAACACCAAGAAGACATAAACGCCGACTTTGTAGAGCTCCGAGACGGAAAAAGAATTCCGGTTGTTAATGCGGTTATGACTCAACGCCCAGAATTTCCCGTTAAGGGAATGCCTGTGCGTGTCGGAAGAATGGCAGACAAACAAATCACGGTGTTACGAGATTCCGGCACCAGCACTGTGATCGTGCGAAGGGACTTAGTCAATGGCGAAGAGCTCACAGGCGAAACCAATTTAGTTTACCTGATCGATGGCACGGTTAGGAAGCTTGCCGAAGCCAACATTGAGGTCGAGACCCCATATTACAGTGGGAATGTCACTGCTCTTTGTATGGACAACCCACTGTATGACCTAATTCTAGGATACATCGAGGGAGTTCGCGCCCCAGACGATCCGAAACCTTTGGAAGAAGAGTCGAAAATCGAACCATCGACGATTGAAGAGCCACGCGGAAAAACATCAACTGCTGACGAGAACAACGCGGCAGCTGTCTTCCAAGCTCGAGCGAAGACTCCGGCAAGACCTTTCCAGCTCCCTTCCACGCCCGATTCAGAAAATAAACCGACCGGGACTCATAGCCACAATCCGAAATCCTACCATCGAAAAACCAAGAACAGAAAATTTAAATTTAAGAACCGTTGGCGATTATCCGTGGTGCAAAGCGTTTTAATTGTGTGCACCAAGTGTTTATTTATGCACCATGGACATTGTGTTTGTTTGTGTTCTGTAAACTACCCTGTCATAGTTTTGTATACTTGTTGCACATGTTATATTTCAAATGTTTGCCTTGTCACGAGCGATGTGTTATTGTGTAGTCCAAGTGTACTTGTGTTACTTGTGTTTGTCTCAATGTATCGCGAGTGAAGTGTGAATTGTGGTGGATTGATTTATGGACTTACGCACTCGTGTGTAGTGGGCTTTTGTGCGCGATTCTTTTGTGTTTTCTTGAATATTATTGCATAATATTCTTAAAGTGGGGGGCAGTGTCACAAAAGAGCGCGTAATCCAAGCGCGCGCCGAGGGTCACGCAAGCCAGCGAAAGAACACGCCGGCCCCGTGGCAACTTCAACAGAGGGGGAGAGCGCATACCCCTCAAGCAACAACGCCAACAACGGCGCCGAAACGTCTGGAAGAGACTCGACGAAGCGACGTTAACCAGAGAGAGAGAGAGAGAGCACACGCGCGCGCCGAGATACCTCCTCACCCGGCGAGTCGACAGACATTACTACCGCGTGAGCATACACCAACCTGATGAGTCATCACCCCCCCTCGAGAATGCTCCGACAGCGGCGGTCGAAGGTACGAGAAAAGACGCGAAGCTTCCCAAGCTTTGGCCATGCTACGAGATCACGACACCGATAGGAAAGTTCGAGAACGCCTGTGGAAGCTATATAACCGCCGTGCGAAAATCGTTTGGTGGAATTCAGGGAGTTCAGGGAGTTCGCGAGTTCAGTCCGCACCGGTGGCAAGACTCCATTTGCTAGTAGATACAGCGTTTGACCGCTGGCACCACGCTGCGCCGCTCGCGCGTACCGTTTCTTGGTGGTTCCGTTCACCGAGGGCGCTTGAACGCAATTACATGGTTCGCACGAATGCAACCCTTGGAAGCGTGGCTGTATGGCTGAGTATGTTTTGATCATGCAGTTTCAGCCCTTGATGTGCTGACATGATTGTACACCGTATTTCTGTGTGAATTGAATAAAGGCAATAAAGAAAGAAAAAAGGCTGTATGGCTAAGTGCTTACGGCGCTCGCCTCGGGATCATGCGTACGCAGGTTCGAAACCCGCTCTGGCTCGATTTTTTTTATATCACGCTTTTCCCTTTTTTTTCCTCTCTGTTTGCCAGCGCGGTCGCTTGAACCCCGGTGCCACGGGTCAGGTAGGCTGCTCACGGTCAGGTAGACTGCTCCCTCCCTGATAGTGAGATTATATTTGGATCATCAAAACAGTGATGCGTTTATAATACCACGGATCCCAACAGCAGGCTAGTCACCACCAGCCTAGCGTTTTCTCCGTTAACGCCTCCTCCGTTCCAACGGCGGCGGCTCGAAACATGGTACGCGCGAGCGGCGCAGCGTGGCGCAAGCGGTCGAGCGCTGTATCTACTAGCAATTGGAAATACGCGCACCGGTGAAGTGATGTAACGTGAAGACCGAGTGTCTGCGGAAGAAGGGGATTCCCCGGCAAGCTACTCGACGAGTTCATCGAGCGTCTGCATTTCCGGAAGAAGTTCTTTCTTCGAGATCTGTCCGAGCTACGCCGAGATCGTCTGACTCCAAGACCAACCCAGCACGGTGAATACGTTTGGACACTTAGTGTTCCTATTCCTTTTGTACTTTACGTGTTGGACTCTTAGTGCTTATCGTGAATTATTTTCTTGTGTTTGTTAATACCCATCTGATTTGTATTGTGTTGTGTCTAGCCTAAGTGTGCAAGTGTGCCTTGTGTGAAGAATATATTTTGTTGTGTTTTGAAAACTCTGGGCTCTGACTCGGTCTTTGGACAGCAACCGGCGTTCGCTGGCGCACCAGAGGGCCCACTCTTAATTGTCCTTGCTTTCGTGGGATTATTTTCGGAAGCTGATAAGTCGGCTTTGGAATTTGGCCCGGCGTCTCCACCTCGTTCACGGGGTCTGTGACAGTGTGCATGTATACATGTATGCATGCATGCATGCATGTATGTATGTATATTGTGGGCATTTCTTAGGCACTTCATCATCTGCGCATTATCATTATCACATCGGGTTCTTCGTCTTCATCGCTTGTGGGGACTCATCTTGAGATTGATCTGTGCGTTCAGTGTGATCGGTCCGCCACGTCTTCGATGCGTATTAAAGGTCGTGTTCACAGCTACGTCACACGTGGTGAAAGTTGCTATTTCCAAATTTCTTATTCCCGTTTCATTGCTTAATTAATTTGCCCGGCAATGAAACGAAAATTATTTGAAGTCCGAAGTCCGGGCATCTTCATTAAGAGGCGACAACTACATTAAGCTGTGATAATTCTGTAATGATCGGCCGCGCTCGTCGCATTAAGCAAAAGTCGACACAGGAGAGGTTCTTGCTAAAGTATATGCTTACTGCGCAAGACTAAGCCTGCACATAGACAAGAAATTTAGCCTTGCGCTGCAAGGATTTATTTTAGAATGACCCACCAACTAGTCCATACTTTTACATTGAGATTCTTCAGTTGCGATGATTCGAATAATTAACACAGTCACTTGCTAAGATCGCTGCTATGCAGTGCAGGGCTGCACTCTGCGAAGTGTCTAATGTATTAGCGGTGACGGGGTGCGTGTTCAGCTGGAGGACACAATGAGGCTTAAACGACCATGACAACAATAAGCTGCCGTTTCACAACCTTGACAGCCAAGAACAGCGCCAAACGTTGGTGCATTTCGTCCATTTTCGTAGAGTAGAATGTTGGTAAACGAAAATCGCTAATACGGAATTGTCGCTTAGACGGAACAGCCTCAAAATTGGTTGGTATTGAATTTGGGTAGTGCAAAAAACTTTCGTTATTCGTAACCAAAATGTTCGCAAGTATCTAAACGGAAGCAAGGAATCAACTCTAAAGTTTAGATTTTTTTGTCAGAAAAGGGCAGGATATGAAATATACTTTTTGCGACGCCTGTGTTCCATCTATAGGAAGCCATCCTTCAAAAGCGGTGACAAAGACTCAAGCGGGCAAAACTTCGATAGATTCTTATGCATAGCATGTACAGGCCTGGACAGCTTCGCCGCACCGCCAACTTGCCCATAGAGGACCACAATAAGTTAGTTAGCTAGTTAGTTAGGTTGTGTAAAGTTTTATGGCGCAAAAGCAACTAAGGCTATGATGCGCCATGCACAAGATGAGAATATATAATATATATAATATGTATAAGCAACAAAAATCATTACTTTAGAGTTTGTTCAAGAAACCTGTTTCATCTAGAAAGTTAAAAATATTGTCAGGGGATACGAGTGAGTTTTGAAATGTGATCATACAGGGATGAAATGGGGTTAGTGCTTTGTAAAGTTCACGAAAATATTGGCGTCGGAGGAAAAAAGGGCCAAAATACGGACGACCGAAATTTTGGCCGGCATTGCAGCGCACCGTTCAATAATTTAAACTCCCTCTGCACAACCGCGTGTTATTTGCGCACTGAATGGAGCCGTAAGAGCTATATTTTTTGTTTTGATAAGTCGCTGGGGGCGCCTCCACGAAACTGAAACTAAGGAAGCCTGGGCAATCCAGTAGCCGTCGGCCCCGCCCAAACCACGAAACAAAACTAGCTTCTACATTCACTTCTTTATGCTTATCAAAGGTAACAGTGTTAAGAGGGTACATGACATGATTATGCCTCTCTAGACATCTCGCTCAGTAAATTAAACTACTGTTAATAGGAATATACTTAAGCGGCTGCGTTTTCACAAGATACAAGATTTCAGCGTTTTGTTCTTACAGCACGTGGGCAGGTGTTTATTTGTCCATTCAGGACATGGATACAGCAACAGGATCCGTATTCTCGATTCATCACGCTTGGCTTGCTTTTGTGTTTACGTCATGTTGCACCTGGCTCGACGTCATGGGCTAAAGGGCGCACTGGCCACTGTCTTATCCAATTCACTGAAACAGATATTTTCGAAACGTGTAGGCCGGAAATACCGCCGCTCGAATTTATGTCCTTTAGTTTAGCAACAGAGGGAATGAAGTAGGACGAGTAAAGCATCCCATGATTGCGTTTCGATGAAATCGGACATTTACTAACTCGTTCAGCCTTCGCTAAATACTAGTCAAATCAACGAGGCTTATAATTGAGATAGATTACCAAAGTAAAACAGGTCCAAGCAGAGTAAATTAGGAAACACGATTTTCAGTAGTTCTTTCGCAAACGAAAATTGCGTCATTGTTGTTGTTTTTTTCAGTACCGAGCGCTGTTTCCAGTGTGCAATAGGATGACATCAACTGCATGTGACCTCTTTAACGCAAGTATCATCAACGCACTTCGCGGTACCACGTTATCGTAGCATTCTGCACAGGATCCGGAGAAGTATACCGCAATAAGGCTAAGTGTATATCGTTTTCTTTGGGGCTCGTACAAAGAGGGCGCGTTTCGCTACTCTGAGACAAGGACCGCTCACCACTGTAATGCCGTGCTGCTGGCCTAGAATGAATTCCGTCATGATCTGAGCTTCCGATGGCACGGCAGGCTACGAAACAACGTCTTCTTTTTCTTTGTCTTCGCTCAGGCGCTAGAGGCGCTCGGAGCGCTAGCACGCGCGCGAGAGGGAAGAAATATGCTGGACTTCAAAAGTAACGACTTTTAAAGGCACTGCAATTAAGTGGGCGGTTTCACCAGGGAAGGCAGTATGCAGTATGGCATTCAAGATTGCCGTAACGAACAGCGAAGACAGTATGAGAGCGTGGTGTTGTGAACATTTGTAAGAAGGTCATTATGAATAGCAACACTTATGTAAAGACGTCAGCACCTTCTCTGTATCCCGAGTGCCAGGCTAGAATGCTTTGTCCATCATACGTGTTTCACGAAAGTAATTTTTTTTTCATTGTGTCCACCAGCGACATTTTGTATGGATGTGCTTCGTATGAAATCCACCTATGGAATCCTATCCGCAGTCACAAAAATGAGCGTTTGTATTTGTACGCAACGAATCTACTTGAAATAGATTCAGCGGCGACCACACAATGGCACTTCTCTGTTGCGTATAGATTTCACTAACGAGGGCGAAGCTTCTTACTAAGGTGAACGTAAGACTTACGGAAAGCAAGAAGAAGGCTGTCAAAGGTTGAATGCTCACACATGGAAAACAGTGTTCTGTGACGCCTATTAATTGTTCTTGTTTTTTTTTCTTTTTCTTTTTTTTTTTACCCGCCGCGGTGGCTTAGTCAGCTAAGGCGTTGCGCTGCTGAGCACGAGATCGCGGGATCGAATCCCGGCCGCGGCGGCCGCATTTCAATGGAGGCGAATTGCAAAAACGCCCGTGTGCTTGCGTTGTAGTGCACGTTAAAGAACCCCAGGTGGTCAAAATTAATCCGGAGCCCTCCACTACGGCGTGCCTCATAATCAGAACTGGTTTTGGCACGTTAAACCCCAGAATCAAATCAAATCAGTTCTTGTTTTTTTTTTCGCCGATCGTCCCACCTTAGACACCATGACATGTGTACCTCGGTCAGCCATTCGTTTGTTTGTAGCACCTTTCAGATTAAACCAGACGCGAGTCAGCGCTTGTGCCGCGTGCTTCCTCAATTTTCTTCGCGCTAGAACCAGCCTACAGACAGGTTGGTTTATGCTGCGCATGCACGGCTTTTTATCATAGGCAGGTTGTCATCTGTATGTATATTCGTGTATTTTTCGAATAAGCTTTTAGTTGAGAGTCAGCGCTTGCGTTTGCTTGCTTGCTTGCTTGCCTTCGAGAGTGGCTCGTACCCACTATGGGGGATTGGTCAAGAATCGGGTGGTTGAAGGAAAACAATTATCAGAGTCTAATAAGGATCACTTTTGGAAAATTTTGAATGACTAAAGGGATTTATTTATATAAAATTTAAGAATTTAGCAAGTGATCCTCTTTTCTTCGTCCTCGTCTAGTTAGCGCTGTTGCTTGTCAAAATATGAATTTCCACCAACTCGGCCAAGTTCCCATTCTATTGAACTAATACCATGAATTTGTAGAAACTCGCCCGGCTTTCAATCTTTTCGTGTGTGTTCAGTTTGATGAAAGTAAAGTGTTATCGAAGACATAGGACGGCAGCGCTCAGGAAAGGGGGGAGAGTGAGGGACGAAGCTCCCATAACAGCGTTTAGCCACCCCGTGTTACTTTTTTTAACATTTTCTTTGGGAGTGTGGTGGGGAGGTACAAACTCTTTTTCAAATAGAAAAGCCATACTATGAACAATCAAAAACAAAGCTGTGAAAAGCTGACGTGTCTCAACGTGTCCATGTCGTTCTTGTTACTAAAGATCTGAAGCACCTGCACTACATCTGCAGGGCCAATTTCTCAGTTTAACAGACCGGATCTTTTGGCTAGAGTATTTGTTGGCCTGGTTACTATATATCACCATATAGACGATAAAACGATCGCCAGACGGCGCTACTGCGCCTCCTGACAGCGGCCCCCAATGTGGAAATGTCAAGCAGCGCGGTCGCGCCGTGGCACAGTCGTTGTTGTTGTTGTTGCCTCAAAACATGGCTCGTACCCACGAGGGGGATTGACCACACTGGCCACAGTCTCCGCTTTGTTTACATTGTTTTGCCCACGCTTTCTTTCGCTGCTCGTGCTCACGGCGCTCCGTTTTCGACGGCGGCAGATGGCCTGCTTGCGGAACAGCGATGGAAAGATTGCAATACGGTTTCAAAAGGTTGCCGACGCCGACAGCTTTTTTTTCATGGCGGCAACCTCAAGAAAGGGGAGCGTCTGCTTCACGGTGTATACACCATGGTCTGCTTCCACACGCATATGGCGTTGAATAAATTGTCGGCGGTGATGTGACAGTGAAAGCCAAGTGCGTGTCGCAGGTGTCCGACAAGATCGTATACGACGTCGAGTTAGAGGTATACACCGAGTTTAGTTATTTACTCACTTTTATTTCTCTATGATGCAGTCACGAAGCGATCATGCATGCTTGTACAGATGTGCAGAGACGGTGATGATTGCCGTTGGTTTCGTGTAGCTGAGCGCGCACGCACGGCTGCTCTCATTCTGGCTCCCAGGGAGTGGCATCAGCACTGTCGGAACAGAAAGAACACATGCATTAAGCACCAATAAGCTAATAAAATTAATTAACGATGTAAGTAATACATATGTGCATAATGCCTTATATCGTGCTGTATAAATATTTAATGTATATCATGCCTTATTCAATGCAGACGTTAGAGTCATGGCAACTCATTGCATTATTGAGCAAGGTATCTTTTCACTGGTCGTGAGAAATCACTGGTACAAACTGCTCCGCGAAATGAACCCAGGTCACTGGTAACCAACGATTACCTCGGGACCAGCAGCATGAGCGCAAGAATTAGCGATACATGCCTCATCAAAGCGAATCTAGTTTCTCGTCGGGCGAATGCTCCCGCCGCAGCTAAAGTAAGCTCGCACCGATCGCCGGCTACTACACGAAACGAAGATTCTTGACAGGAAGAGTGAAGCAGGAAGAACGTGCAAGGTGGCAATTACCTTAAAGCATGCTTGGATATTGTGAACCTAGAAAGCATGGCCCAGCAACATAACGCCCACGCCTCAAGCGGCTGCTTTCCGATCTACCGCTTCCCGACGCACGCGGTGACCGCAGCTTGCATTAAATACGGATTGCCACCACACAAAATACAAGTAGCGCGATGCCCCTTTCGTTACCTGCACAACTAGTAATTCAAGTTCCAGCGTTTTGAAAAAGGAATTAATTATTGAGCTCGTCCTTGCCGATCGCGAGTCAACGCAAATACAATACATAAATTCGGGAGTTTACCGTGCCAAAACCACGAAATTATGAGGCACGCTGTAATGGGGGGGTCTCAGGAATAATTTTGACCACCGGGGCTTCTTTAACACACACAAAAATCAAAGTACACGTTAACAAGGGTGTTCTTGCATTTCGCCCCCATCGAAATGTGGCCGGCCTGGCCGGGACTCGAGCTTGCGTCGTCGAGCTTAGCGGCGCAACACGTATGCATTTACCGCTAAGCTAACACGGCGGATGTCACTGTACGATTCACCTACGCGACACGTCTAAACAAACGGCCATGCGGTAAATGTAGGCATATTACTATTGCGTTTTTATCGAGCGGCCGTGATATTGCACGCGAATGCGAAAGTACGTGACTTACTTGGCTTGGCGCACTGCAGTTATCCACGCTTGTCGTCTGTCCTTCTTGTACCTCCTCCCCAGAAATCTGTAGAACTTCACGGGCGGCTTTCGACCTTTCGTCTTTTCGAGGCTGTTGTGGCAATCAACAACATTACAGTATTGCGTGCCACCTTTCCTGGTTGATGAGGTCGCCCACGCCATCGCGAAAACAACGCGCACGAGCGCTCGCGCCGTACATAACACGGGCGCGCGCTGGCACAGCGACGACCTTCTACACTTCCATCCATCCGCTAGGGGAGCATTCGGCGCTGGTGCCGCGCGGGCAAACTTTGGGTTGCCTCATCTATAGAGGACAGAATCTCGTGCCATAAAAGCGAATAACAGCGCGAGACAGGTGACATAAGAAGGAGATTGATTAAGCGCTGATTGTCAGGCAAATTTTATTGCGCACAGAGCAAATATATACAGATGCGTGATGGGGAACAAATAGAGGAGAGACAGGGTAAGATGCATGGCATGGAAGAAAGACATGATATTGAAAATCGAGATCACAAATATCACAAAGTGAGCGCCGTCATCAATGTGCAAAAACGCGGTTTCCTTGGTGAACAGCAATATCGACTCCACACTCACGCAAGTGTCGCCTTTTCCGTCGATGCAGAAAGCCTCATATATATCACGCGCACAATGGCCACGATGGCGCCTTAGGATAATAGGAGACTTGAGCGCATTTACATGTGTGTCGGAATTCTGCGTATACAACTCTCCTCGCAATTCTTCCCTCGACGAACGACCGACATCATCTTCGTTGTCGTGACATGTCAATGTTTACATCTAACATTCTGCATGCGCCGTGTGCACCTCCGCATAGCTTGAGAACGATGTAATGTATAAACATAACCATTACATGACACTGTGTAATGCATAAACGTAAACATTACATGACGTCAAAGTTGCGACCTGCGTGGTGCATAAACTCATATTCATTGCAAGATATTAAATGGTGCAAGCGTTAAAATAAAGACAATTGCACGCCCCGAATTAAGTTACAAATACAACCTAATAGCCCCTTCAAGAACACTTCGTTTTAACATGTGCGTTTGATCTGCATAATTTATTTTCATTTTTATTTATCCTTTAGGTGTGATGATTGGGGCATTTCTGATACACTTACGTTTGGCTTTCCTTTTAAGCATTCTCTCTTAAAGACGTGTTTAATGGCATCTAAGCTGTGGCCTCTGTTGAGAGAGCCTATTTTATGTACCGTCATATTATTTCATATTCTAATATGTCTCGCTTAGGTTTCTTTCGTTTATTATGTCGAAAAAGCACGTACTGCTTGATTACCTTTGAAGCTCCACTTAATGCTTGTCTGCGTGTACACACACGGCGAAACGTTCGCAGTTGTAGTCTTGTCAAGTGCGCAGTAAGCATTTGGTTCAATGTTTGCCGCCAAAGCACCTATTGAAAGCAATCATTCGCCATGCGAGACAATAGATTCCATACTAACATTAAATATGATTAAGCTAGCACTAATTTTCCGTAAAAGAATTATTCGCAGGAGGAACTTCGAAGTTTTTGCTCGGAAACAAGCATTTATCATCGCGCGCAATCATAAAAAAGTAATCAAACACGGAGAATAAGTCACCAAGTTCACTTGCATGCGTCTATAAGATGAAGCTGCAAAATGTACACAGGAATAAGTCAACTCGAATGCCTTGCACTCGTTCTAAACGGTGGTGCCTTAGTGATCGCAACTTTCCGCGTTATGCATTAGAACAAAGTAAGCTTGGACCAGATGCACGGCCAGTCAAGGAAGATAAGGGTGGACATTGAAAAGGTTCGCGTCAGTGCTGGCGTTAAGCACGTGGCGTAGCAGAATGTAGCGCTCGCTGCCTCTGCAGGGCTCTGCGTATGCGTCCATGTCGAGATCATGTACGAGGACGCACATGTCGCGGTCACGAGGGCCTTCCTTGCCGTACGACAGTTTTCTCCTCAGGGACTCGTAACTATCCACCGAATACCACGTGCCATCCTCCGCAGCCGCTCGCACAATAGCCTTGGACGCGTTTGCAACCTGTCGGAATGGCGCGTCGGAGCACAGTTCAGAGAGAGCCCTGTACCCCACCCTCCGGCTCACGTTGGTGGCAGGCAGAGGACGCTCCGTCTCTCCTCGTCTAGCGTAGATGGCGAGGGAGAGGCTGACGCATATCTTTGGCCTTAGCTCCGCGTAAGCGCGGAGCCTCTCGAGAAAGCTCTTCATGGCACGAAAGGAGGCCATGGGTCCTTCGGCCGCGGGTACCACCTCGGTAATCATGTGGGTGGCAAGAAGCAGGATGTCGACTCGGTCTCCGAGTTGCGAGAGCATCGAGTTAGCCAGCGGGACGTCTGCAGGCACCATGAGTCCCACGAGGCCAGAGCCGTCGGGGAAGTTCAGCGCCAGAATGTCCCGCAGGTCGGCCAGCAGGTCCGCGAGCCACGTGAGTGGGTCCTTCATGCGCTCCCGGCATAGTTCGCTGCCATGCGCGACCCAGTGGACCACGACGCCATCCAGCCTGTGCCGCCTGATGTTCATTAGCACGTCTGCCACGAATAGCGCGCGCGTCGGTGGGCTGACGCCGAGAAGGTACATGTCTGCGGCGTCCTCAGCGTGACCTCCGACCGTCACATACACGGGAATGGCCGAACCTTGCGCTGCTCGAACCCTGTGGAGCTGCTCGATTCCGTAGCGTCGCTCGAACTCGGGCACCCGGCTGCTCAGTCGGCCGGCCGCCAGTCCCATGGACCAGTAAACGAGGCCAGAACAAAGGTTGAGAGGCAAGTGACGCGGCAGGAAGTCGCGACCGTCAGCGCGCCGATAGAGCGAATTGTTGTAGAGGCAGAGCACGGGAGCCGACGGACGTACGGACAGTCGCATGGCGCCGTTGTCGGGGTAGTTATCATTGATTCCGGTAAGGTCATCGGGGCTGACAGGGCTGGCGCCTCCCGCACGACAAGAAGTTGGCAAGCCCAAGAAAAGGTCGTCATCTGGGCCCCTGCTGGCGTTGTCGGGCAGGACAGCGTTCCTCGCCGAAGCCTCCTTCCACGCACCGACTTTAGTGTGACCGATCCAGTAGGGAAGCAGGAGCAAGAAGAGCGGCACGATAAAGAACGAGGTGCACACGGCGCCGAAGACCCACAGGTGCAAGAGGCGACCTACTGTGACGGACGATTGCTCTGAGAGCTGCTCAGGAAGCACTTGCACCTCGGAGGCGAGTTGGCGCAGCACCGACGGTTGGTCATCAGGCTGCTGTGCCAGGGCCGAGGAGCCTTCGAGGAGCGTGGTCAAGGCCTTGTTGGTGCTTGTACTGATCCAGGTGAAGGAGGTGGGCTCGCTATCGCTGCCTTGGACCCGTGGCGGGGGCCTAATCTCGTCCGATGTCGTATACGAACGCCTAGAGGCATTCATGGCGTTCATCACAACGATCTTCTTCTGCTAGCAGACACGAGTTCACGTGCGTATATGCACTACGATTCGAATGGCCTGATATCGCGAAAGACGACGAGGACTGGCGCATGCATGGTAGCCGGTCTACTGTAATTTTTATGGGCCCGGATAAAGTAAAACCATCCCAGTCTGCTTTTTTTTTTTTTTTTCAAATGCGCCATCAGCCGTCCGCGATAGGTCAAAGTGGCTCGGGTCCAGCCCATATCGGCGGCACCCGAGCCTGGGAACGGCGGTTAGTTTGGCTAAGAACCTGGGGCCAGATTCATAAAGCTTTGCTTTCGCAAGTTCGCTTTGCCATTGGCTCGTCGCATTCGCTAATGATATGTCCGGCATTCGGATTTG
Organism: Dermacentor silvarum; assembly: GCF_013339745.2. NCBI lineage: Eukaryota > Metazoa > Arthropoda > Arachnida > Ixodida > Ixodidae > Dermacentor > Dermacentor silvarum. The sequence goes on along the minus strand of NC_051156.1, from coordinate 94,091,828 downwards.
CTAAAATTCTTTCTTACGAAAAATTCTAGCGTAAGAAGTCTTTGTAAATTCGGGCCCGGGAGCGGAATTCACTAAGCGAACTTACAAACAAATTTTGGTGTAAGAAAAATCTTACGAAAAAAAAATTGCCGTGGTTGAACGCGGTTAAAAAAGTTGTCGCAGTTTCACCTGAAAGGCGAAGCATCAATTGCGATAGCAAATTTGTAGAGAGCTATACGGAGTAATGATATTAGCTTTATCAGCTGTATAAATTTGGACATGCAGCAGCACCGGCAACGCGCAGAACTGTTGTCGACGCCGTCGGCGTTTTTCCTGCGTTCGCTCAAAATGCCTGCGGCGTTGGTGACTGTTGCCAGAGCCTCTGATATAAATAGGCATTTGGTGCCGCAGCTAAACGTCGTCTCCCTTCCCTCCCCCTCCCCCCCCTCCCCCACGGCCTCTCGCGCGTCGAAAGAAGGCGCGTTTGCTCTACATATATGATGATTGTTAAGGAGGAAAGAGACGCCTACTTCTGCAGCCCTTAAGCGAGCACGGCAGAGAACGCGCGGTTGTTCTCCGCCGTGCGTTCACTCCCCGTGAAAGCGCGCGCCCCTCGCGCCCTTTCACTCGCACATACCGCGTTCGGCGCGCGGCGACGATTTCATCTCTATTGACGTCATACGGAACCTCACGGCGACGGCGACGCCGACGGCAGAAATCTGCTTTTGAGTGTCCATATAATTGCTATCGCAATAATAAGTTTGCCGAGCGATATCACGGTCTTGCTGGTTTTGGCAAAGGACACAGACGCTGCTCGGCACCGTCAGCAGCTATCGCATCTATCATTGCACCACAAGACAACACACAGACGCTGCTGGGCAGCGGCATCAGCAGCGAGTGAATTGACCTTCATGTTGCATCTCGCTTCAACGGGAACTAAGCGTCGAAAGCACAGCGCCTCCGAAGGTACCAGCACTCGGCTCACTTTGTACACATCGCAGATCGCTATCAAGATACGGGCGCCCACGCGGCGTACGCAGCAGCCGCCGGTAGTGGCAGGCTAGTACCAGTTTGACCTTGACTGAGCTTGAATGTGAGATTTACGGAACCAGGCATTTCTGGGTTTGTACCTGGAGTAGTAGAGGTATTACCCCAAAAAGCGTATTCACAAAGCTAAAACTGGGGTGTTATAACGTAAAGATATTCCAAACTTTTTTTTTGAAATTATGCAATCAGCCCTCAACGATTGACCAAAAGAATTTCGAGCCACCCCCATTTCGCCTGTTTGTCACGCGACGTAACGAAAACTGCGAAAGCGCCCCATCGGATATAATGTGCGCACACTGATTATGCATGATTCGACCTAACGAAAGAAAAAATTATTCCTGATGCGACGTCTTTTTCGATATGAGCTCGTTGCTATTGGTCAAACGTTTTCGGGCTACGCACACTTCGCACGTCTGTCACGCGAAGTGACTAAACCGCTAAAACTCACCGTGTCAAAGTGACGTGTACGCGTTAAAAACGCATTAGTATGCCGAACAAATTTGAATTTTTTTTCTGAATAGCCGGAGACAGCCCCGTTCCGAAAGGAATAGAAGATGGCTGACTGCCGATAGTTCTGGCACTGGGTAGTCGAAGCTGCCGGGGAGCATAGATTTATTTGCGTACAATAACAATTCTTGCGTGACAGTATATAACGCTATCCAGCCTTTTCGGCACGTATACGACATCGCCCTGCCAACTGTTCTTTGCTGAGGATCTGTCTTAGCGGTGTTCTTAACCTTCCGTTGCACGCCGCTGCGATTTGGACGAGCCACCGCAAGTAACGGGAAGTGAACCAATCACGGACGCCGGCACAACCCGCTTTATCCAGTTAACTACTTTCGCTATGCTGGCTCGGCCCCATCGAAACCAGCGATGGGGCCGAGCCAGCAAACCCTTTTCACTTGAGCGTGCTCCTCGCCTCTTGTTGGCCAATTCGATAAAAGAAGATGCTCAATGTGGGCAATACTATTCGATTTGAAAGCAAAAAAAAAGTGACCTCCTATAAACGAGGAGCGCGTTTGATTGGACTTTTTAAACAACCATGCGGGTTACCGCCCGATGCTTGCGTCGGCGTGTACGTAAATTTGACGTCAAGAGATTGGAATAAAACAAAATTGGAATAGCTTTACGTTACAGGCCCTGTTCGTAAAATCGGCAAGCTTGCGTTGCCCTCCGCTGCAAAGACGAGCGATGCAGTCGAAAATGCGTATACTATGTAAGGGTAGGAAAGGCGCGAACTTCAGTACTTCGGCCAATAGTAAGCGTAAGTCGATTCACCAACGTAAACAGCCGTCGCAGATGAAGGTCAATTACTCACAGGGAACCCGGACCTTACTGGCTGCCCCGGATGATCTCGTTTTGTTCTCGCAACGATGCCCGGATGTTCACTTTTGAGTCCGTGGGAGTGCCCGGATAACGGCTCTGGCTTTCTGGCTTTTGGTTCAAGGTCACTTGAAGGTAGCCGACAACGGGAGCTAAAAGCATTTCATGCTTAATACGTCAGTTTGAAGTCCCATTGACGAGACTGCGCTGTCGAACCCTACCGTTAGATTTATACCTGCATCGATCTCGTCTGGCTATCTTTCCATTTTGTCACTTTTGCAATGAATTATAATCGATTACTGCTTACTGGTACTGGACAATCATGCAAGACAGCACTTCGTATATCTATATATATACATATATGAAGATGATGTCATACATGATTATCCGCTACCATATATACAGGGTATTTCAGCGAACGCTTTGAAAAATTTTTATAGGTTGCCTGCGGCAGATGCACAATTCTAGTTCATGAGCTGGTCTGCTCGAAGAGGCGGACAATACTTGCACGAAAAATTGAAATGCACAATCAAGTATCAAACGACTTTCACTGATTCAGTTTGTAACCAATTACCTTATGGTCCATATTGAAATTTACAAATTATAGCCGTGGAGTTCCCAAGGCGGATTTCAGGGTGACACCTCTTTCGAGATATTAATTCCCGAACTTTGCGGAGAAATGCATTGCGTTCCAATTACTTTTGCGTTTCAATGCATAAAACGACGTTTTGTTAATCCTGAGAATTCGTTCCAAGTGGATCCGCCTTGCGAACTCCACGGCTAGAATTTGTAAATTTCAATATGGGCCATAAGGTAATTACTTAAAAACTTAGTTCGTGATTTTTTTGTTAATTAGTTGATTATGCTTGTCAATCGTTTGTGCAAGTAATGTCCGCGTCTTCGAGTAGACCACCTTATGAACTAGATATTGTGTTGTGCTAACAACGCTTAAATATTTGTGAAAGTGTTCGTTGAAACACCCTGTGTATTGTAATGCTACGCCAGAGCACCCTAGAAGAGGAAGAAGAAGCGGCGGAGGCTCTGATGGTCGGCGATATCAGACCGTCCTGCCTCTTCTCTATATACCCTTTTCACCCTTTACTGTGTGTGTGTGTGTGTGTGTGTGTGTGTGTGTGTGTGTGTGTGTGTGTGTGTGTGTGTGTGCGTGTGCGTGTGCGTGTGCGCGTGTGCGTGTGTGTGTGTGTGTGTGTGTGTGTGTGTGTGTGTGTGTGTGTGTGTGTGTGTGTGTGTGTGTGTGTGTGTGTGTGCATGCCGAGATACGACCGACCCAGCAGCGACGCGAAATTCGGCACGGTCTGTGCTGCGGAGCAAAGCCCCCCAGGATTCTAGATGCGCGAGCAATCATGCTTAAAGGGACATGTCCACACCATGTGAACCACATTTGCTGCCTCATCACAGAGTTTGCACTTTGACCTGAATATTCCTGGATGCCACTTGCTGTAGAGTACGTGGTTTGGAAAAAAAAACCCGTCTGCGATTTCCTCCACATAGCCTCCTCTTTCTTACTGAGCGTTCTGTCCACTCCCGGGTAAATTTGTCGATTTAGTCTGTAGTGTACTGTGATTTCCTGGTATGCGCGCCTATCCTCTCTTCCGTTTATAGTTTCGGTGACTTGGGAGGTTCCGGGGGTCGACCGCTAAGAGAGACCTCGGGCGACCGAATGAGCCTCTTCGTTCCCTCTAAGTCCCTGGTGAGCTGGTGCCCAAACGAGAAGAACGAGCTGTCTAGGTGCTCCTTTCCTTTTTATTATGTGGATGGAAGTCTCCGTCACCCTCCACAATTCGTAATTTCTCAAAGCTCTTTTGGAGTCGCTGAGTAACCCTTTGGCTGACGGCCAAGGCTAAGGGCACTTCGTCAGCTTCAACCGCCTCGACGCCACTGAATGTACATTACGCCATCGGTGTTCCGTCTTCCCTAACCGCCACGGCCGCGTGTGCCGCTTTGCTCTCATATTCTGCAGCGTCCCTATATAGGACGTCCTGCCGACCAGTATACGTCCCTCGTAATGCCTCTGCCGTGTCTTTACGTCTACCGTCATGAAAAGCAGGGTTCATGTTTCTGGGTAGCAGGAGTATTTTTATCTTGTCCCTGATCTGCCTGAGTCCTCTGTCGACCACGGGGATCTCTGCGCCGTTAACGTACAGGTTGACGTTGACGCGCTTTTGGTGAAACCGCCGTTTTCCGGGGGGCATGAGGAACAGTGCTTCCGACTTTTCGGCCGAGCACTTAAGTCCTTTGGGTGTCAGGTACTCCTCGATGATGACAATTGCACTTTGCAGGGAGCTTTCAATTTGTCCATCAATGCCCTTGTTCATCCATAATGGTAAGTCATCCACGTATATGGTGTGGTTTAGATCCTCAATTTCCCCCAACTGTTCGGGGAGTCTCAACATCGCAATGTTGAAGACCCTCTTCACCGACCCTCTTCAACATCGCAATGTTGAAGAGGGTCGGTGATAAAACTGAGCCCTGCGGCGTCCCCACGTTATCCAAATCAATGTCCTCGATAGATTCTTCCCGTATGTTGAGAGTGGCTTTCCTGTTGGTAAAAAAAAAAAATTGTCACAGTTTCACCTGAAAGGCGAAGCATCAATTGCGATAGCAAATTTGTAGAGAGCTATACGGAGTATTGATAGTAGCTTTATCAGCTGTATAAATTTGGACATGCAGCAGCACCGGCAACACGCAGAACTGTTGTCGACGCCGTCGGCGTTTTGCGCGCGTTCGCACAAAATGCTTGCGGCGTTGGTGACTGTTGCCGGAGCCTCTGATATAAATAGGCACCTGGTGCCGCAGCTACACGTCGCCTCCCTTCCCTCCCCCTCCCCCTACGGCCTTTCGTGCGTCAGAAGAAGGCGCGTTTGCTCTACATATATGGTGATTGTAAAGGAGGAAAGAGACGCCTACTTCTGCAGCCCTTAAGGGAGCACGGCACAGAACGCGCGTTTGTTCTCCGCCGTTCGTTCACTCCCCGTGAAAGCGTGCGTCCCTCGCGCCCTTTCACTCGCACATACAGCGTTCGGCGGCGCGCGGCGACTATTTCATCTCCATTGACGTCATACGGAACCTCACGGCGACGGCGACGGCGACGGCGACGCCGACGGCAGAAATCTGCTTTGGAGTGTCCATATAATTGCTATCGCAATAAAATCTTTGATGTAATGGTACACTCTCTTCCTGACACTGAGTGAGTTCAAATTCTCCAAGATCGACACGTGCCTCACGTTGTCAAATGCATTTGCCACATCTAACCCCACGATCACTTTCGTGTCTCGAGTTTCCTTGTCTATAATTTGGTCCTTGAGCTGAAGCATCGTGTCGCATGCCGACAGTTTGGTCGAAAAGCGATCATGGTGTCCGGATACAGTCCATTTTCCTCCATGTACCTATTGAGCCGCGTCCGAACGACGTGCTCCATAAGCTTACCCACGCAGGAGGTGAGCGATATAGGCCTGAGGTTCTCAAAGCCCACTTTTTTACCTGGCTTCAGGATGAAAATGAGGTCTGCAAGTTTCCACTCCTGCGGTATCGTCCCCCTCTCCCAGCACTCCTGCATGTACGTTGCGAGGTTGGCGATTGAGCTGTCGTGTAAGTTACGGAGCATTTTGTTGCCCACTTTGCCTGGCCCTGCCGCTGACTTTGTTCTTAGCCGATTATTCTCCGCTTTGACCTCAGCCAGAGAGAGCCGGGAGTCTGCTTCCGAATTCGCTCCCCCTCCGTAGTCCGGGAGGGGTGAATGTCCGGCGGGAGTGATGCACCTATTCCTAACTTCTTCTAAGAGTTCCTTTTTAGTGCCATCAAATTGATGCGCCATTCTTTCCACCTGTTGTTCGGACGCTGACTTTGTTCTATCCGGATCTAAAAGGTAGCGAAGAAGTCACCACGTCCCCGCGGTACCCATAATCCTCTCCATCTGATCGCAAACGTTCCAATTCTGATTTGTGAGCGTGATTGCGTGCTCTTCAATTTGTATGTTTCCTGACATTTCCATCCTATCTCTTCTGTCGAAGTCCGTCCTCCAGCCCTTTCATTTTCCTCCGGACATTAAATAATCTCCTGTCTACGGATTCGTTGTCCCCCTCAGTTTCCACTGCTTCGGTGGCCTCTTTAACAGTCCGCACTACGCCATCGCTCCACTCCGCAATATCAGAGATGGGAGCCGGGTCGTTCCTGAGTGCCCTGAAAGAGTCCCAATTTACGGCCTCTACCCTCCGTTTCCGGGGGGTTGCGGGCCTCTTTCTACCACCACTTCTATGATTTTGTGATCGCTGCCTAGGTCCTCGTTTATATTGCACCACGTGGCTCTAGTGCCGCTCCCCGTCAAGGTGAGGTCGAGTGTCGTATCACACGCGACACTAGTTCCCTTCCCCGTAGGCTGCATCGGGTCGGTTATTAAATCCAGATTTGATCCGCTTGGGAAGCGGCTATTCTTCTAGTAAACACAAGCAAACAAGAGGTGTGCCTCAGGGATCAGTTTTTTCACCAATATTATTTCATATTTTACTGAGCAGATATTTTACCGTTCACCCAGGTGTCAGTACCTACGTTTATGCTGACGACATTGCCTTTTTTTGGTGTGGCTAGTGACATATACTCCCTTTACGAAATTTTGCAGTCGTATTAAGAAAACTGGAAGGCTGGCTGGATAGCTTACACTTAAACCTGAATGCTAATGAGTGTGATATCCTTGTGTTTCCCGTTAAAGACCCAGTATACATATCGCTTAACTATCGTCTCGAAGATGTCCCACAAGTAGAGTCACTCAAGTAGCTTGGAGTTATTTATAACGGAAATCTTAACTGGCTGCCGTATATTGAATATCTTGCAACAAAAGGAGCTCGTACAATGGGCATTTTGCGCAAGTTGAGCAATCGAAGAACAGGTATGCGAAGCAAATCCCTTTTGATGGTATATAAAATGTACGTTCGTCCGGTTTTAGAATTTGGCTGTGTTTTATTCTCAGGTGTTCCATCATACAAGCTTCGACCGCTAGTTTTATTAGAGCGAGAGGCGCTACGTCTGTGCTTAGGCCTTCCAAAATACGTTGCAAAAGCCGTATTATATCTGGAAGCGAGAACCCCACCTATTCTATGCCGATTTCACCTTCTGACCGTTCAAACTTTCTTACGACTATATGAATCACCATTAAGCCGTCCTCAAATAATTTTCATCTCCGATCCACAATTATTTTTTCCCGTTCATTGGCCCAGGTTTCATACACCACAGATTATATTTGTGCAAAAATTACTTGAACCACTAAATGTGCAAATTCGCGATGTGCTTCCTAACAATACGCATTCAAATTACCTGGATATCAGGTTCGACGATATTTTCCCAAACCACGCAAAACTACTACCTTACAGCATCTTAAACGCCATGTTACAAGACCACCTAAGCTCCCTAGAAACAAATATTATCATTGCAACAGATGCATCACAGAGCGAGGAAAAGACTGGCATTGGGATATTTCTTCCTGCACTCGAATGGTCTTTAAGATTGCCGGATTTTGTGCCTATTTTTCTGGCCAAGTTTTTAGCAGTTATCCTAGCTTGACGTAAATTAGACCAAACGACTACAACAGCAGCTATTCTTACTGACTCCCTTACTGTATGCTTTTCCCTTACCGCCACTAATGATTCACCCATGCTAAAACTCTTTCACTTGCTAGTTCCTGCCCATGTGCAATGTGTTCATTTGATTTGGGTAACTGGTCATAAAGGTTTGTTTTTTAATGAAACGGCCGATTCACTGGCAAAGACATCACTTTCCGGCCCTGTTCTTCCTATTCTACCAGTGACAGCACACATCACGGCGGCTAGATTTTGGATGCGATCAATTAGAAAAGCCTTATCAAACCCAGTTCTGACTGCTTCTCCAGATTTTAAGCACCTGACATTTCTCTGGCGTAGCGAATCCTGTAACACAAAGATGCTTGAGATCTCTCTCACAAAATTACGTTGCCGTATTCCCTCCCTAAATTTCTACTTACACCGGTCGGGTTTGGTTCCCTCCCCCCTCTGTCCGTTTTTAATGAGGAAGAGACGATACACCACTTTCTTCAATCTTGTCGCCGCTTTACTGCGGCAAGAAAACGATTGTTGGAAATACCTTTTCGAAGGCTTGGCCTGGACTTAACAGAACCTAATATTCTTTCGTTCGGAGCGTCCACTTTGGGATTCAGCCACAGGGATGCTTGCTTCGCCGTCCAAACGTTCCTTACAGACTCCAAACGAATTCCCTGCTAAATTATATCTTTTTTGTACTTTTATATTAATTATTACTCATTCGATATGACTTTCCGGATTTACTTTAACATATCCAATGCTATCCAATGCTATCCATAGATATTCTGAAATATATCCTCCATATTAATTTGGAATAATCCACCCATTTCTTAGCCAATACCCACCGTGGGTAGGAGCCACATACGTGATAGGCAACAACAACAACAATCAACATCAGCAGCGTGAACGAGGTCTGTAGAAGAAGAAGAAGAAGACGAGCTAAGGTCGCCATGCCTCGTATGGCCGTTTCTGCACCGGGGCTATTTCCTCTGCTTTTCGCCTTCAGCGCTCCACTCGTCCTGTCGCCGCTGCTTTACGAAAGTATCCCGGTAAGTCACACGGCGCGCTATTCCTTTGTGGCGCGTAATTCTTCGCCTGCGCTCAGTTGCACATGGGCTTGGGGGACGGGTTTTGTGGGACGCCGAGCCGGCCGGCGGGAAGGCGCCAGCAGGCGGCCCGACGCAGGGAGGGGCTCCTTCCGTAGAGGTCTGACAAGCACGCTTTCCGAGAAAAACAGCGCACCAACAGGACCACTGAACGATGAAACGACACTGGCGTTGTTTCGTCTTGATGCGGTCCTGGTGGTGGGCAGCTCTTCTCGGAATGCTACTCAACCGACTAGCACATATCACCACTTAAGTAAAGCGCTATTTATGGCGCATTTTTTTATGACACAGCCGTGGTTGCGGAGCGCCGGGATTGCTCCACATCCGGGTGGGGCGAGGGGGGGGGGGGGGTAATGTACTGAGACATAACACATAAGCTGTCTGTAGCTGCTCCCCAGCTATAGATTTGACGGAAGCTAGAATTAGCTTTGAATCATTTACGCGAGATGGTGGCATAAAATGTGGGAACTCTGCTCTTTCCATGCCCGCTCTTTCAGATCAGCTATATGCAATAATTCAAAAGCGTGGTAGACGCATTCAACCCGTCAGAAAAGCAAGAGAAAAGCAGGCTCTCAGACATGTCTTGTCACTTTTCGCGATGTTCGCGATGTCGAGCTTCAGCCAACGATTACGTATACAAGAAAAATCAGCGTCGTACGTGAGCGAGAATTCGCCTTTTTTTTTTCCCTCGAGCTACGTTCATGTGCTTTGTCAACCTGAAGCAGTTACGCAACTTTCCTGTTAGTCCTTTTATTCGTTTAAGCTACGCGTAATCCTTCGCGACAACGTCCACGCCAGCATGAATGGAATTTCGTCGTTCCATGTGACAGCCATGATCGGCACGTTTTCTTACGCGCCAGGACAAATCCCTTACCAGTCGCCATCGGCGTAGAAGTAATCCCTTCTGCACATAGCAAGGCTTGTAATTACATATCCGCTTTATGTGAGGCTATAGTGAGAATTATTTTCTATCCCATTAACAAACGCACGAATCGGATAAGCGTCGCGGGTCATTTAACGTCGCTCTCTCATTCACCTATAGGGGTGTGCCAATAACGATTTATGAGACTGGATCGCATACGAAAGGAATAGTGCCACAAGCGATTCTAATTGAATACTTTACGAATACTTTTCTAATAATGATGACAAATAATATAAAACGGTGTTCACATCCCAGTATTCTTAAAGTTAGCAAGTTTCTGTCATTATACACGGTACGTTATGAAAGGTCGTTAATTAAAATCACAATAGGAGCATTAGGAGCAAACAAGTAGTTTCTTCGCATGCACAGGGCTCTTTATGGAGTGCGAATCAGTGTTACAGCCTATGTGACGTAGCTTGCTCCACTATGCAAGTTCTCGTGTTTTATGTCTATACTAGGAACGCGACATGATAATTGACCATAGTTTTGCTACAATTTTAGGTTTACTTGGGCGCAGTTGTCGCTCTCAAATATTCGAAAAGTAATCGAAAAATATTCGCATTTACGAACAGCAACTTTCGCATAACGAATCGAATAGGATATCATTCGATTCGTAATTCGAATGTTTCGAATATTCGCAGACTCCTACAAGTTTCACCCAATTATTGTCTGGGACAACAGGCCACTAACGTGACGTGGAGCTACTCCGACCGATTTACTTTGAAGAAATGGACAAATCACCACCACCATCATCAGCCTATATTTATGTCCACTGCAGGACGAAGGCCTCTCCCTGCGATCTCCAAAAACCCCTGTCTTGCGCTAGCTGATTCCAACTTGCGCCTGCAAGTTTCCTAACTTCATCACCCCACCTAGTTTTCTGCCGATCTCGACAGCGCTTCCCTTCTCTTGGTATCCATTTTGTAACCCTAATGGTCCATCGGTCATCCATCCTACGCATTACATGGCCTGCCCAGCTCCATTTCTTCCGCTTAATGTCAACTATAATATAGGATATCCCCGTTTGTTCTCTTATCCACACGGCTCTCTTCCCGTCTCTTAAAGTTAGGCCTAACATTTTTCGTTCCATCGCTCTTTGTGCGGTCCTTAACTTGTTCGCAAGCTTCTTTGTTAACCTAGAAGTTTCTTCCCCATACGTTAGCACCGGTAGAATGCAATGATTGTAGTGAAGTGGTGGCATGGAGCAGACCCGACTTCTAATCTGGACAAATCATAGCTGCCTCAAAATGTTTCTCCTTGAGGGGTTGTGCCACTGATGCCAGTCTCGTGGCTGGAGCCCTTATCCGGCTGCAAACCCGTCTGGAGCACTCAAAAAGCTCCTGCTCGCCGACTGAAAAGCTTCCCAGGTAATATGAGCTTGATAAATGCTACCAACAACAGTGTACTTTTGGTGAGAGCGTAATTCACGCGCTTCGCGCCAATGGCTATAGCGATTCGCAAGTGAGCGACTACACGAGCTAATTCCATGAGCTAATTATCCATGAGACTGGTATTTTGCAGCATCATCGCCTCAGTAAATTTGGCCTTCGAGAGAGATTACGAAACCACAGGAAGTTGACCTGGTCGGTACAGAAATTCGTGTTAGAAAAATGTTAGGCGTGCGCACATAAGAAGGGGCAAACGGACAATGCCGTTTTTGCGCCGGCGTTTGTTGTCCGTTTCCCTCTTCTTGTGTCCGTGTCCGCACTCCTAACGTTTTTCTCATACCTGTATTGCGAAACATTGCCGCCTAATAAAATAACGATGAAATTGTCGCAATGAGAGAGCAAAGTTCCATAGAGGAAGCGTGCCCCATCTGCCTCATTGCCACTCGTAACCCCACTACTCCGGAAGCCGTCAGCCAATAACATCTTTGCACCGTTGCTTCTTCTTTTCACGAGATAATTCACAAGATAGCACAGCGTGATTCCTAGCCTCTTTTTTGTTGTTGTTGTTCTTATTGAAGGGTGCGCTAAGCAATCAACGTTCTGGACTCGAGAAAAGACCTAAAGAATGAACTGAAAACATCTGCCTGCCTTCTTTATTCATGGTCTGTGTGCCAATAGTAAAATCGTTAAAGCGACACTAAAGAGACACATTATATCAGTTATAGACGGATAAAGTGTTTCAAAACTCTATTCTAGTTAATGTCGCGATATAATGCGTTGATGACTGGATGAGAAAATGAAGGTCAAAGTTCAATTTGTTTTATTTCGCGCTGAAACTTCCGCGCCGGTAGGTCAGTGTGACGTGACAACTTTCAATGTATACTTTCGTATTTGGGCCGTGCTGGCACAGAAAACGTTTGCGAAACTTGCCAAGTCAGCGTTCGTCTCCTTTAGAAGACGATACAGCCCATTTTTAACGGTAAACAGTTCACTAGACGCTAGCGCACGCCGTCAAAATCTATAACGTCACGGCGAGCTTACCGCTTATCACTGTTCCTGGCTTACCCAAGACGTCCTGATGATAAGAGTGGCTTTTTCGTTTGTGGATAGGTAGTTTACTAATACAGGTGAAATCAATTATCTCGTGAGTCTCACGTTCAGGAGCATGACTGGTCCCTACATTGCGCCAAGCGCAGCTCAGTGTAATAACCTTGTTTGCAGTTCCGCCTGGTCTACGCGCTCTGCTGCTCCGCGCTGCTGTACACTTCGCGTGCCGTCCCGGTGCAGATAGTGGCGCTGCCATCGCTGGCGCTGCTGCCGCCGTTGGCCTCACCGGTGAGCTGAGGTTTTGCATTGCGCCTACGGTCCTCTACAGAGCGCAATGCATTTTCGTGCAAGAAACTGCCCTGAGGCATAACACAATTTACAACACAAGAACAAAAACGGCGTCACACTTGTGTGCGAACAAGTTTGATTCGTGCACAAATTCTAGTAAGGATTCACGCGTATACCGGCAAGCTTGCTTCGTGCATTAAGTCTAGCAAGGACTCAAACGTATACACAAGAAATTTTATTGTGTACATGAATTCAAGCAAGGAGTCAAAAGCATACAAATCGAGCTCGTCTCGTGCATAAACTATAGCAAGTAGTCACACGTTTGCAAACAAGATCGCTTCGCGCATGAAGTCTATCAAGGACCGGTGAAACGACCTGGCGCAGGAGGCGTCTCTCGAGGCCTGGCTGTCGGCGATGCGGTTTGTGGCCGCCGCGCTGCTGTGCGGCAGCGTCACCGAGTCGAGTAGCCTGGTGGCGCGCGTGGCGCTTCGCCTTCTCTCCCTGGCTGGAGTGCGCGTGTGCAAGATGGCGCTGGCGCTGGCTGTGGTGGCCGTCCTGCTTGCACTACTGCTGAGCGCCGCCAGCACCGCCTTGGGGACCTTCTTCCTGGCTGCCGTCTGCTCGCAACTGGTGAGGCTATTAAAGGCCAACTGCAGCGACATGTGGGACCACGTAATATTAGCCTAGTTATTAAACGCGTAAGCATTTCTATACCTACAGAAGGAGAAGCCTGTCCGTCCGTCACGTACGAGGGGGACCCTCCCCCCCCCCAAAAAAAAAAAAAAAAAACGGACTCAGAGGGCGCTGCCATTCGTAGACGCAGTACAGAGTTCACCCGCTAGATGGGGTTAGCAGAGACCTTCACGTAGAGTTACTGTATATGCTCCCTACGATGCTACCTTTGGTAGCATATAGAATAACTCTACCTTCACGAAACGACTGTGCAGACGGCGTCAGTGCGTAGGTGAACGTGTGAGCATAGTGTTCTGTTTCTCTGACTGTAGGCGTGTTCCACCTGCGAAGTCATTATGGCAACGTGAAAAGAACAAAGTGTGTGTGTGAAATTTTATTTCCTGCTTAAAATGTCGGCAACGGAGATTCACCAAAATGCTTCAAGAGGCTGTCGAGGAGTATGCTGTGAACCGCACACACGTTTTCGAGTGCTTTGGGCGCTTTAAGCGTCGTGAAATGAGACTCGCACCCTCGGCACAACAGAATCGCGCCAGCCCGGAGCAACATGCGAGTGTTCATTGTCGCAGACACGGTTGCTACGGTTCGGGCCCCTCGAGGAAATTCAGCGTCGCTGCCTCCTCCGCAAGGTCACGCGCGACCTCAAGCCCACGGAGCGCCGCGTCCTGGCCCGGTTCATCTTCCGCGAGCAGTGCGCGCTTCCAACGCGGCGGCACGGATCAAGGACGCCGGACATCGATCAGCTGGGTGCGCAATCAGAGATCCTTGCCGCGCTTCCATGAGCTTATCCATAGGACTAACGAGAGGCTACACAGTTTGTTTAGCACTTCTTGTACGCCATATGCGCATGGTTGAAGCCTGCCCATTGCGCGAACGATTATGCAGGCTATTACGATGGGCTCTGGATTATTTGCAAACGCCTGGGCTCCCTTAACGTACACCTGAATATAAGGGCAATATTGCTTTTGCGTTCTGACCCCATCGAAATACGGCCTCGGTCACCGGGATTCGAGCCCGTACTTCACCAGCCAAGTGCCACTGCCACTGAGATACCCGGTCGAGTGTGCGACGAAGAGCGCAGAAATCGCGATGCTTCTGCGTATAAAGTGGCACAGCTGAAGCAATGTACGCAAGAGACACGCGATCAAAGTGGCCTGTGTGCGCACATTGGTCACTAAAGTAAGAAATTAAGCGGAACCAACCGGAACGGGAACTGCCCAAGATATGAGTAGTATTATATGGCTGTCGGCGTGGTGCGGAATGTGTCATGCGTGGTAATGTGTGTGGGGACTGTGCAGGGGAGGTATTCTGTAAGAGTCCACCTAGTGGACATGTCCATTTTGTCTGCTGTTTAAGTTCTCATTGGCTGGGCTGGAGTGCGCTTCAACGGGAACCAGGCGCCACAACCAATCACCAAGTCAGCGTGCCGATGCTTCGGCACACATGTTCAACACGTGAGCCAATTCGCCGAGTAGTCACTTAAATGCCATCGATCCTATTTTCATAACGAATGAACCGTCGTTACGTTCTGGCTACATGATCGTAAAAGGAAATGTCCTCGCCCTGCACGTTTCCTATACATGAGAGCTGAATCTGCCTAGGCATAGAGCTAATCTTTTTGTAATTAGTCTTTTCCATGTTTTAGTAGCCACTTTCCGCACAAATTTAGTGCCCGAAATTAATCTGACCTGCCATAGCCGCCCATTACGTCTAAACAAACAAATTCACGGTGACTGTCTCACATATCAGGGCATTCGACAAGCCCGAAAGACGTTGCCAAATATTTTCGTCGAATTCTCTCTTTTTTCGTGCCGCAACAAGAGCTCAACTTCAGCGCTGAATAATGTAAAATAATCTTGTGAACGGTGCCTGTCGCGCGGTGTAATTTAACCTGTCGTCCTTATCGCGCGGATTGCAGAACCCTCGTCGAATAATTTCTACAGAATGGTCATGCATTATCAAGATCGTGTTATAGTTTTATCATAGACTCTTGATGTCAAACTTACTCGAAAAGTCAAAAACAATGTTGACGCCACAACATAAATTATTGTCCCAAATAATGACAGCTCATAAATTAAGGCAATAGCAAGGCTATGAACTGCCATTTTACTACCGCGCTTGGTCATCGCTCTGCGGTTTCCAGGCAAGTGAACACAGAAAGTTGTTGTAGTTATTGTTGTAATGACAGAAAATTTAAAAAATTGTTTTAGGCATACCACTGTCAGCACCTCAGTAATTTCTGACGCACTTACATACGTCTTGGTAGTGGGATCTTATGCCCAGTCGCCGCAGCAAAATCGACATCCTGCTTGCGACAGAAGTTTTTTTTTTCTTCCCACGTTCTCCCACTTTCTATCAACGTCATCACCTTCCATTGCCAACACGCTTGCATTCGTCGTGCACAGAAACCGAGGAATCGAGCGGCCTGCTGCGTGGATTCTACTTGAAGCCGGATGTGCAAGAGCAGCCAGGGGCGCGAGGCAAGTCGGGCACGAGCACCAAGTCGCAGCCGGCCACCCTAACGCCGCCATTCCCTGGTGAGTCTCCGCATCTCACGTCCGTATCTGCTAGTGCAAAACGAGACTCTATCTCAGCGGTGGTTGCGAAATTCGGAGTTTAGGGCTTTCCAGTGGCGACATCCAGTTTTTGCTGTTTGTGTTTTTACCCAGGCATCAGCGAAATTCCAAGGTCGCCACACCTTTAGTCCTTGCTGTCTTGTATTGAATAGGAATATTAGGCATTGATTTCCTACAGATGTGCGGTGCCACAGTTGATTGCCGAACAGGGTAGATGTTTGTGAGTGGCGACATTTCTCACGAGCCCATGGAGGGTGCTCCAAGCGAGGACGGTGCATTTCATGCCTATTAAATGTGCCTCTTGTGCCTGCTTTGTCAGCTGTGTGAGTTCCGGTGCGCGGCTCTTGTACCAATCATCAGCATTTCGACGCCACAGTAGAGCCTGCATATTTACCGTGCATGCAGGAGAATATTTTTCTACCACATTGTCTTGTGTCTGTGGCTCAGCGGCGCTCTAAATTATGGATTGGCAACCCTTCAGGCAAAAATGCAGCGGTACCTGCTGGCATGAAGCTTGCTTCCTTCAAAGAGCACATATCGACGGCAGTCGCCGTGCTCGCAGATGCTCCGCATAAACAAGTTGAAATTTGTTCAGAGCGCTCAAATATTCTGCCGATGATCAGCAAATCAATCAGCACGGACGAGCGCAGTACATTAATGAACGTTCTGACTAAGCACTTAAGCATCTTTGACTTCGCCCAGAGGGATAACGCGCCATCCAGTCCTGCGTCTCGAACCAAGCACAGAATTAACACGGGGTCGGCGCAGCCTGTCGACAGAAACCCTACCGAGTATCACCATCAGTGCGCAATATTATCGACGAACAAGTCCACGAAATGCTACAGAAAGGAGTAATCCAGCAATTATCCAGTCCGTGGGCTGCTCTAGTTATACTTGTGAAAAAGAAACAGTACTTGTAGATTTTGTGTGGACTACCGCCGTCTCAATTCCATTAGCAAAAAAGATGTTTAGCCTCTTCCAAAGACAGATGACGCATTGGACTGCCTTCATTCGGCGTCCTACTTTTCTTCTGTACATTTGCGATCGGGGTACTGGCAAATCTCAATGCACCCAGTGGACAAAGAAAAAAACGACCTTTATTACCCTGACGACCTTTTTTTTAGTTTAACCTCATGCCGTTTGGGCTCTGCAACGCACCCCCGACTTTCGAAAGATTTATGGACACCATTCTTCGAGGCCTTAATTGGAATATTTGCATCTGTTACCTAGACAACGTTGTCATCTTTGGAAGCACTTATGAAGAGCACAACAAGCGCCTGGAAGTCGTTTTAGAATGCATCGAACACGCCGGCCTGGTACTTAATTCTAAAAAAAATGTAACTTCGTTGAGTGGCAGACATTGGCGCTTAGCCTTCTTGTAGACAAGGATGGTGTCAGGCCTGACCCACAAAAAACAGCAGCTGTTGAAGCGTTTAAGCCTCCTCGGTCGGTTAAAGAGCTTCGTAGTTTTCTAGGCCTCTGCTCTTATTTCCGCCGATTTATACCTGCTTTTTCCGTTGTCGCCTATCCTCTGACTTGTCTTCTGCATAAGGACGCCGTTTTTTAGTGGACTCGCGAGGGCGACGCTTCTTTTCCTCAATTTAAGTTCTTACTGATGACGGGTCCCATACTTCGGCATTTCGACCCAGCCGCAGCGACAGAGATCCACACCGATGCGAGTGGCGTGGGTGGAGTCCTCGTCCAGCGATGCGACCGGAAAGAGCACGTCATTGCCTATGCGAGTCGTACGTTAAGTAAGCCTGAACGCAATTACACCGTTACGGAGCAAGAATGTCTAGCGGTAATTTTTGCTGTGCAACGTTTTCGCTCGTACGTGTATGGACGCCCATTCACAATCGTCACAGATCATCATTCGTTATGCTGACTTGGCAATCTTCGTGATCAATGTGGTCGACTCGCGCGCTGGGCTCTACGTCTCCAGGAGTACAACTTCACAATTTAATACAAGAGTGGTCGCCGACACGCTTATGCTGACTGCCTTTCGCGAATGCCGCTAAACACGACACTTTGTGATGCGGATAACTTTGACCATTTGAGTGCTTCTTTGGCACTCGCATTTCCTGATAAAGAGACCTTTGAGAAGGAGCAGCGAGAAGACTTTAGTTTAAAGCCGCTTTTCAACACTGCACATGACTCCTCAACAAGCCGATGCTATTGTGTTCGTGATGGCCTCCTCTACAAGAGGAATTTCGCAACCACTGGTGCCCGCTTCCTTCTTGTTGTTCCGGAGAAGCTACGTTCCACTATTCTGCTTGTCCTGCAAGACGATCCTGCCTCCGGACATCTAGGAGCAGCGCGTACATTTCATCGTGCCCAAGAACGGTTTTACTGGCTCCGAATGCGTCGGTCGACTGAAATTGTATGTGGCCAGTTGCGCTCAGTGTTAGACCCACATACATCTAACTACGGCGCCAGCCTGACTCCTACAACCACTGACGCTGCCGAGCTCTCCTTTCGAGCAAGTTCGAATTGATCTCATGGGTCCCTTTCCCCGCTCATCGAAAGGGAACCGTTGGATCATCGTATGTGCCGACCACCTAACCCGGTACTGCGATACGGCTGCTTTGCCATCTGCCAACGCCAGCCAAGTTCCATTTTTATAGGCGAAGCACCTTAGGGCCGAGCCTTGTACCTCATCGTCGTCCGTCGTCCGTAGCTCTGGTTTGCATGGATACCGCTAGGGGCGCTGCGGTGCACAAGGGCGTTCGTTCCCGACGCACGCTCTCTTTCTCTCTCGTCCGTAGCTCTGGTTTGCATGGAGTCCGCTAGGGGTGCTGCGGTGCGCAAAGGCGTTCGTTCCCGACGCGCGCTCTTTTTCTCTCTTCAGCGATGGATGATAACGGTCGCTTCTGATAACAGCGCGCCCGCTATGGATAAAAAGGCGAGCGTGGCGGCTCAACTGCAAGCGGAGTCAAGGGCTCGCAAAGCTGCTGCTGCAGCACGGCAAAGCAGAGACCAAGCGGACCCGGAGTCTAGGGCGCGGGAAGGTGCAGCAAAAGGGCAACGCCGGCAAGCGTACCCGGAGCTGAGGGCTCGCGAAGCTGCAGCAGCACGGCTACGCCGCCATGCGGACCCGGACCTGAGGGCTCGCAAAGCTGCAGCAGTACGGCAACGCCGGCAAGCGGACCCGGAGCTGAAGGCTCGCGAAGCTTGCGCTTGAGTCGAGCATCGAGGCCACCAACCTCAGGTAGAGAACGCTTCCGGCGTTTTGCCGCCGCGTCCCGCGCTCTCGCCGCCTCTGGGTCCGCTTGCCGGCGTCGGGGGATTCACAGTTAACCGAATGATCCCCCGGTGCTTCGCCAACTCACCATCATTCACTTCGTGGATATGCGGTGATTTTTTTAGGGGCGAAGCTCCTTATGGCGGCACCCGTCTCGTCCCCGTCGTAGTAGTAGTAGTAGTAGTGTGTAACCAGTCTGAGAAAAATGACAAAAAAATTCCGAAGTTGTGTCCGTAGCGCGGAATCGAACCAGGGACCCCTCGCTTCCGAGCGCGCGGCGTTAGCCCACTACGCCACGAAGCGGACATGGACAAACGCACCACGATGGCTATAAATACCCAACATTAACGAAAGGCCGCGTTTCTAGCGCGTATCTAACGCGTTTGTGCTAGCGCGTTACGGCCCGTGTAAGGAGCTGGTGTAAGACGCTGTGGCCTCTCCACCTTACCTTCAACGCGTTTCGAACGCGCTGCCCAAAGCGGTGGCAAGTCAAGTCATAGCCTCCTCTATGGTCAAGTTCAAGTCGAGGAGCGTTTATGAATACGGGGGGTATACTCTCTACAGCAGTCATGTGATGGCGTCGGCAAACGCGGTGCACGTTCCGGCATGTGTAAATGGCTGCGTAAGACGCTGTGGCCGCTCCCCCTTACTAGAGAGTACTGCACGTTTCTAACGCGTTTATGCTAGCGTCCCCTTAAGCGGGAGATCCGATGATTCCCTCCGGAGCTTCGCCCACTCATCATCATTCACCTCGTAGATCTGCTGTCATTTTTTTCTGCTCCACTTGATCATTCTCCGTCAGGGCTCTCCTCGAGTCATCATCAGTGACCGCGGCCGCCAGTTTACTGCAGATGTCGAAGAAGAGCTTCTTCTATTGTGCTCTTCCAGCTTTCGCCACTCGACACCGCATCACCCGCAAACAAATGGTTTCGCCGAGCGTACCAACCACACACTGGTAACATGTTGTGCATGTACGTCGCATCCTCCCATAAAGACTGGGACGACATTTTGTCCTTCATTGCATACACCTTCAACACTGAAAAGCGCGAGACTACTGGCTACAGCCCCTTTTTCCTCCTCTACGCTAGTCCGCCGCGTCACGCACTGGACTTCATATTTTCTTTCTCCACCCACGACGATCTCACCATCGCCGAAACTCTGTGTCTCCCTGAAGAAGTTCGACGCTTGGCCCGCATGCGTACTCTGGCTTCGCAAGACCGGTCAAAAGCACGGTACGACAGGCACCATCGGGATGTCACCTATTCTCCAGGGGATCTAGTCTGGCTATGGTGCCCGGTGCGCAAACGTGGCCTGTGTCACAAACTTCTCGCCAACTATGCTGACCCGTACGTTATTGTTTACCAGCTCAGTGAAGTAATTTTTCGACTTGTGCGTCTCATCGCAACTGGACGGTGCTCCGCCAAGACTGAAGTTGAGCACGTAGCTCGTCTGAAGTCCTTCACTCCGAGAACTTAACTGACTTGGTGGGCGGGCTTCGTCTAGGAGGGACAAATATTACAGTAAATGTAGCCGTATGAGTGGAAGACGTAGGAGTGTCAGGGGAGAAAAACTACAAAGAGAAAAAAGACATTTTTGGCCTGTCGGAGGCTCGCCCTGAAGCCTGATAAAAAAAAAAAAAACGTTTCTTTCGCGTCGTAACAACATTAAGCGGGGCCTGTACCTGCATGACAAGCTGACATTAAGTTTAAATAGTGCCATTTAGTCATCATTCGATCTGAAACTCGAACGTATCTGCCAAATATACCGTCGATTTAACCTTCTTGTTGACTCCCAAGACTCACTCAACTTCTTCAGCGATGAATAGGCCTATATAGATTCAGGTTTACGGACACCGGGATTGCCGAACGATCTCAGGAATTACACAGTCTAACCACTCATAACTTTCGATTCAGCTGAGTTGAGAGGAAGCGAAAGCATTCATTGGTCACCATTCGTTTGCAATCAACGACAGCGGCAGCGCAGCCGTTACAATTCGTATTGAAGCGAGAGCCACGGGTGGCTCAGTGTTGTTCAGCGGTATTTCTTAGCCTACGTAAACACTACGTGCGTTGAACTCGAACGCGATAACGTGTTCTAGTTCATAACGTGTTCGAGTTCAATAGAACACGATAACGTACGGAGCATGCGCAGCAAGCAAAAGCTCTATTTTCTTACATCGCAGTTGGGCGTCGCAAGACGCTACAACAATTTGTGAGACCTTGAGAGCGACGTTGTTGACATATTCTCAGACAAAATCCGCCTTTTTTTTCTGCTCCGACAAAACTGGGCGAACAAAGAGTGTGAGAAAAGTGTTGCACCGATGTCGCGACGTGCAAAATGCTGTAGCACCTTAGGTGTTGCCTGAGAAAGCCGGCAAAATGCGCAGAAGACAGACAGATAGGCGCTTACGCGCTTAAAATCACCCGTTCAATTAAGGATGGGTGGTTCCTCGATAGATTGTGGTAGCCCTTGCGACCTCGTTCTTGTGTTCGCACCGTATGATTAGTCCTTTTTCAAGATGTGCCTTTCACATCCATGAGGGTGACTTGATTGAACGGGTGGCAGAGGCAACATCCATCCTTACCGTGCTCATTGGTCGATTGTGCTGCCTTCTATGAGTACATGTTAATCCCTCGCCGGAAATAAAAAAGATGTAGCATAGCCGCTGTTGAACATTACAGGGCCCCGGCGTACCTCGCGCATCAAGCTCCTGCTTCCACCGGCGAAGCCGACGGACGACATGACCTCACAGCGAATCGTGGCGCCGGGGGAGTCGTCGCCCGATTGGATCAAGCGCTCGCTCCATGATGAGCGTGAGTGTTTGTTCACTTGGTTTGGCCGCGCTCCATTGGAGTCGCTCCGTGTATACTTAATTACGGCAGTCGCTCACACTGCAACGAGCCGGGGCCGTATTCTGTAAGAATTTTTTTTTTATCTCAGAATGCATTCGTTATCATCCGGCCTCACAGAGGCTGATGTGGCAAGCGATAGCGGGACCACAGAAAAAAAAAAGAAGTTACGAAATGCAGTCTCCGGTGTGTTCGCGAGCACATACCTTTAGAGAAACACGAGGAGAGCGGTAAAAAAAATTGTATAAATCGCCGCAGGATGATTAGTCTCA
The DNA here is from genome assembly GCF_013339745.2 of Dermacentor silvarum. Lineage (NCBI taxonomy): Eukaryota > Metazoa > Arthropoda > Arachnida > Ixodida > Ixodidae > Dermacentor > Dermacentor silvarum. The sequence continues at coordinate 94,069,515 of NC_051156.1, read as the reverse complement.
GTCCAGCAAGAGGCTTCTTCGCGCTGTAAACCTGCGGAGATGTCAATGTGTGTGTAATGCGAGCGTTATAAATTTAAAATTATGGGGATTATGGCTCCGGAGTATTTGGAGCAGCTGACTTAAATCGAAATACGCTAGCGTTTTTTTTTTAATTGGCCGCGCTCCATTGGAGTCGCTCCGTGTATACTTCTTAATTACGGCAGTCGCTCATTCACTCATTCCGGCTGCAGTGCGGGACTTTCTTTCTGCCCCACAACATGTGCGAACACCCCTCCATTCGGACCGTGCGTCATCTAGGGTGCTGTGCAGAACAGTGGAAAGAAGCCTCCGTGACCGAGCTTAGTTCATGAATTAGCAGGTCAATTAATTGCCCTTTGTCTACCATCCTCCACAGTGTTTTCATCCTCCTCCCCCCTCCCCTGGGTGGATGGCTGGCAGGCACTCCGCGTACGGGTTTGTACCAATCTGCCACGCCTAGCACGCCACCCAGGGCGATCCCCCTCTTTCTCTTTACTCCTCTATTCCCCCCCCCTCTCTTTTTTTTCAAGTGTAAATAAATAAAGATTATTATTATCCCCGCCGAAATGTCGGCCGCCGCGGCGGGGAATCTAAATATTGCGAAGGGGGGGGGGGGGGGGGGTTGTGTTACAAGAGGATGGTGCGACGACGCGGCGGCATAAAGGCGGTACAGCGATGACGTGGTCACGCCGACAAAATAATGACGACGGTTGAATGATGAGGACGGAGACAATTATGGCATCACAGCGATGGCGAGGACGGCGACATGACATTGTCTCTTGACTTCGATTGTTTGTTGACACCACACGCTGCTGCGATTTTGACCGCAGGTATCCTCACGCCGTCTGGGAGCCCAGCGCGGTGCACCGAAGGCCAGATTGCCTATACCGAAGAAAGCCGGGGAATGCATCGCAAGAATGAATTAGGATCCATTTTATGCACTTCGAAAACCAACAAATTAAATGCGCAGTATCTAATTAACCAACAACTGTTTCTTTAATTAAATCTTTCAACTCAAATTATTCTAGATAAACGTAGAAGCACTGCGCCAGTAAAATGGATGCTCGAAGTAATTAAGGAAATAATGACAGTTTCAGTAATGGCAAAGCTATGTGAGACAAAATTAGGTACTTTATCCCACACTTTTGCATAGTTTCTTCTACCGCCGTTTCCGAATACTGTTCATTTTCAGCGCTGTTAGACTGAAATCGGCTTCGATAACGGCTCGGATTACACGCCGCTAGTTGATGTTGTTCAGTATAGTCTAGCAATTTCAGGCGCTGTCGATGTTTTAGCATCGTGTGGGTGTTACGGTCTCAAAATACGTCAGGCATCCTGCACGCTATACAAGGCCTGACCACGTGCATGCTCGCCCTCGGGCTATAGCGATATTGTAACGACGGCGGTGGGCTGAATGATGCGGATGTGATATTCTATTTTTTTTCGCTTGGTTTGCGACGCGGCATACCATCATAATCGGGTTAGACATAAGTATGCAGGCCCGTTTCATAGAGATATGGTCTTGGGTTCTCTAGCACCGCTGTTAAGAAACAGGACCGCAAGTGCTGCCCATATAACGTAGCCTCAGCCCTCGCGTGCTTTGACGAGTGGCTCTATAGCAGGCCCCTGTGCTGCGGTGAAGTTCCAGGAAGACGTGGTGACCATTACTTCCCCTGGCATCTTGATATCATGCTGTTTGGCAATACTATCTCACCAAGTTCCGAGCATGCAAGCGCAAGGGCTACAAGTCCCCACGAAATCCAACAAATATATTCAACACCCCACGAAATACAACAAAGATATTTCTAACGCGTTTTGCATCAACGAAGTTACGAATAACCAGACGCTTCTTTGCAGCGTTGCTTCCTATATTGTCAGACACATTGGAAGGCGCGGTTCTTAGCTGCTCGTGGGACGCGTAGTCATCCTTCCAACAGTTTCCCTGTTTTGTTTTATTGCGATAGGAATTATATGGACTCTCCAAGTGGATTTCTGCCGTCGGCGTCGTCGTCGCCGTGAGGCTCCGTATAGAGTCCAACGTCGATGAAATCGTCGCCGCGCGCCGTATGCTGTATGTGCGAGTGTAAGCGCGCGAGGGACGCGCACTTTCACGGGGCGCGAACGCACGGCGGAGAGCAAACGCGACGTCTTCCGTCGCGCGAAAGCCCGTGGGGGGACCGGATGGAGGGAGGGGAGGCGACGTTTAGCTGCGGCACCAAATGCGTATTTATATAAGAAATCACAGCATATCCACGGGGTGAATGATGATGAGTGGGCGAAGCTCCGGAGGGAATCATCGGATCTCCCGCTTAAAGGGACACTAGCACAAACGCGTCAGAAACGTGCAGTACTCTCTAGTAAGGGGGAGCGGCCACAGCGTCTTACGCAGCCATTTACACATGCCGGAACGTGCACCGCGTTTGCCGACGCCATCACATGACTGCTGAGAGAGTATACCCCCGTATTCATAAACGCTCCTCGACTTGAACTTGACTTGCCACCGCCTTGGGCAGCGCGTTCGAAACGCGTTGAAGGTAAGGCGGAGAGGCCACAGCGTCTTACACCAGCTTCTTACACGGGCCGTAACGCGCTAGCACAAACGCGTTAGAAACGCGGTAGAAACGCGGCCTTTCGTTAATGCTGGGTATTTATTGCCATCGTGGTGCGTGTGTCTATGTGCGCTTCGTGGCGTAGTGGTTAGCGCCGCGCGTTCGGAAGCAAGGGGTCCCTGGTTCGATTCCGCGCTACGGACACAACTTTCGGATTTTTTTTTCATAAAACGCCGGCCGGAAGCTGGCTTCCGGAACCGGAAGCGGAACCGGAAGTGGAAACGGAAGCGGAAGTCGGCTTCCGGTTATACTATACGTATACATATATATCTATATATGGGTATACATACATATACGGACACACAACGCCATCTATTGAGCAATTCATAAAACTAGACGTGGCTACCTACTACGACGGGGACGAACGGGTGCCGCTATAAGGAGCTTCGCCCCTAAAACGTTGGGAGACGAGAACGTGGTAAAGACTTCCGACGCCGCGCGACGAGTCTCCTGTTCTGATCTCGCCTAAAACCTCCGAGCCGACGTCAGAGGCACCGGCAACAGTCACCAACGCCGCGCGCGTTCGCTGCGAACGCGGGCTAAACTCCGACGGCGTCGGCAACAGTTCTGCGCGTTGCTGATGCTGCTGCGTGTCCAAGCTTATACAGCTGATAAAGCTACTATCCTTACTCCCGTATAGATCTCTACTAATTTGCTCTCGCAATTGACGCTTCGCCTTTCGGGTGAAACTGCGACATTTTTTTTTTTCAATCCAAGCTTTCTTTGTGAACCCCTTCGGGGTTTGGCGTGGGTCATAGGCTTTCAGTGTTTTGCCCGATAGACACGCCAGCCACGTTCCAACAATTACTGCCAGTTAGCAACCAACAATTTACTTCTAGTGAGTTAGGCATAATCACACAAATCGCATCAAGCCTGTACACGTTATGTCAGCTCATAGGTATCTCCAAAGCGCACAAGTCTCTCAAATGGAACAGCGCATGATAATCGGCGCCTTAGTCGACGTGACAATGCTGCGTCGACGTGTCACACTGCATCCGCCTAAATTGGTGTTTGCATTTTAACATAGCTTGTGAGCGGTGAAGGGCACAAAGAAGCATTGTTTGGGATTAGACGTCGCATCGATGAAAATGGTACGTCATCACATATACTTGTGCAGCATTTCATTAACCGCTTCACTAAAGCCCCGCCTCACATAGATTCTAGTATTTGCGTTGGGACTCCATAATGTTCTCTTTCTTCGTAGTTTTTCCCCTTTAGTACGTCCTTGGATTTGTCGTTTCGCAGTTCACTTTCCTTGCTGGCTTGTCTCGTGCACCCGTGTCAATGATGAACCCGTAGGTGCAGATGAACTCAAACGGCACTTCGTGCCACAAAACCGTGGCATGACGGCGATGATGTTTGCCATCATCAAATACATCATTGTCATTTTTTGTCCCCGCCCCGTTGCAAAGACATGCCCTTTGAAACGGGGCGCGGCCGAATAGTCCCTAACCTGCTTGATTTAATCAGATTTTGCTACGTCTATCACTATCTAGCCCTTTGCCTATGTGATCTCGCTATAAACTTTCGTATTTAAAACCTCTATCACTGTAATGGTGCATCATTGCCTACACTTGCAATGACTCGCACTCACGCCGACTGGTTTCACGCTTGTAACAAGCTCACGACGCTCCCTGCCCCAGACAGGGTATTAAACTGACAGCGATATTAATGTTCGTCATTCCTAATTATAGTGTTCAGTGCAGGCACAGGGCGGCAATATTTTTGACTACTTTACCATGTCTCGTGTCTTTCAGCGCGCTTCGCGGTTTTCACTAGGGCCCTCTCGAGAGCGCATCAATCGTACTCTCTGCCACGTTCGAATGCGGGCGCACGTCATACCTGAGCCGTTACACCCGCTAATGCCCTTCGTGTTCATTCTTTAGTATTTTTTTCCTCCACGTTTTATCTCGTTGGTCTTAGCTCCTATTGGTCGCAAGATGAAGCTGTAAGTCTAAGCAGTGAGTATGGGCTAGGGCGGGTTCGTATTTCATTGCACGTGGGGATGAACAGTGGCCAAACAAGATGCTCTCGGTTGGTCTCGTGTTCGTCACCTTGAGTATCCCTCTTCTTCCGAACCCTATGACTTGTTTGGATTGCGCCTGGTATAACGTCAGACGTCGATAAGTCTTGTCTTGAGCCGCGCTATGCCAGACGATCCGAAGGGTCACGACGTTCAAAGAAATTTGGTGACTAGTTTTAATGCACCCTCGATGTCGAGAAGGAGTACTGTTGGCGGTATTTTGAGAAAACTGCAGCTAAACGTGAAATTTTTGGGTAGATATACGGTAGGTTCCTTGCTGCGTCTAGCCGACTTAAAGTTTTCCCAGGTATTCGTGGTGCTGGCGCGTTAAGAGAACTTTTGTACAAATACTTTGGCGCCCTCTATTCACGCTACTCTAAAGTAAGAATAGCAGTCACAGTGAAAAGGACATTTCCACATCCTGTCTTCAGAGTGCAATAGTGTATTAAAAAGCCCAAACTTCTATATGAATTCGGTGTGTTAGGCAGCAAGTATAGTGCGTTTGTCATACAATGAGCCATATGCGATACTAACACCACTTCACCTTCAGAATAAAAAGATTGCCAGAAACTGCAGGAACAGCGGTGCCTAAGTCAAGCGTTGGCTTCGTAATGCAGCCTTGCTGACTCGTCCACTTGAGTATGATGCCGTGTCGACGATAGTCTGATGGATTGGCGACGAGCCTGGAAAGGATTATAAGGATTCCATTCGTCGGTATGGAGCGGTCAGTCGGTCAATCGTCATTTCTGACGAGACTGCCACCCCCCGATATCACTACTTCCCGGCTAAACTACCTGTACTTATTCAACCCCTATCTTCTAGGAACCGAAGCGGAACATATCCTCCAAACACGGGGGAAGTAGGCAAAAAAAAAGCTGTCTGTATAAGAATTATTTTGCCACTTACCGCACGTTCCATTTCAGTAGCCATGGTGTTACGTCATTTCCCGTCACCCTTACAGAAAACCCTACAAAACAACCGTGCGCAGGTACTTTGACTGCGCTTTAGAAACTGTAATCTCAGTATTCATGTATATACATTTTGCGGTACGGCAATGAAACATGTCGCTTTACTTTCAGACGCCGAGTTCCTCGAGCCCATCGTGTTTGGCAACCCTCAGCTCCTGGAGATATGCCTCTGGCACAGCTCGTAAGGACGTGTTTCTCGTCTTATTTCTTATATCGCTTTGAATACCTTCGTCGTGCCCGGACGAGGGGCAGATTTCACTGCATTATGCAATCATGTCGAACGGCGCACACGCTATTTTTGAAGCCTTCCTAGAAGGAACTTGACATAAGATGCTTGTATTCGATATTAAAATGTGTTCGCTGTAAAACATCTTCGTTTTCTTCTAGGTTACCTCTGACAGAAAGCCCATTTGTGTAGCAGCTCGTTCCAAATGTCTTCAGCTGTGCGCTGAATCACCGCACTGACTGCCCAGACAATCCGGACTTATTCTTTAAAAGAAATAATCATATAGCGACTGCTATTCGAAATGTCATCAATTATAGAATGAATGGATTCTGTTTAAGAAGCGATGGCTCTGTGACCTATAGGCTGGGGTGTGGGAACGTTGGCAGGCACATATAGAAAAAGGGCAGGGTGAACCCTACCACCACAGTTGAAGACGAGTCATCGGGGAGTTTTAGATAAGCTTTAGATTAGGGAACGCAAGCAAAGCGTTGCGGGAAGCAAACTCCATTGTTGGCCCTTCGCGCTCTTTTGTGCTCGGTTTGGGTTCTTTTGAACAACCGGCGGTTCGCATCCCCCAACACTTGGTTATGACCTTGCGTCCCCTAACATAAACCTATCTACTCGGAAGTACTTTGCCGCTCCCGGCGGCGACCACAGGCCCCAGCCCACCCCTGAAGTCCTGGACCTGGCTGGCCACGCCATTCTCCAGTGCAGTGCCTCACAGGGACTGTCCTCGAAAAGCAAACTTAGCTCAAGAAAAAATTGTTTGATTGAAGAAAATATTGAAATATTCAGGATCAAAAATTATTTTCCTTTGTGTTTCCGAGCCCGTGTTCCCGGGCAGCGGTGTGTGGTTCGATCTCCTACCTCATGGTAATTTTTTCTTCAGCTACGAAGCCTACTTCTTTTGATCACCTAATACTCCTCTATAATGGCTTTCAATTATCAATTTATTGATACTGTCACGGCCTTTACTTGGTTTAGGCTGTATCAGCATGTCAGCATGCCGCGAAAGCCCGAATAGTGAATAGTATCCAAAAGCACTAACGGTAGGCGTTTTATCGTTGACACTTTTTGGTTTCTGTCCTCGAACTGGATATTGTGGTTTAGTATTTAACTAGTGTTCTCTTGTGCGATGGAGTTTTATTTATCCTGCACGTGTTTTGCCGTTGTCTGTAGTCGTATTGTTAGGGGGTCGTAACCCTCGTGAAAGTGATACCTCATTGTTTGTTCACAACTCCTCATTTCATAAAAAGAGGATGCGGATGTATCAGTGGAAAGGCACTTCCCTGCCACCAAAATAAAGTCCCGTCAGTTAATTTGCGTTCACAGTCCTGCGTTGCACTTTGCTCGCGCACCATTAAGTCAGCTCATTCTGTGACCAAACAATGCACTATAATTATAAGTGAATTTCTTAACCTGTTGACGTACAGCGTGTGCACCCGCACTGCTTTCGTGATGCAGGCGTTACACCAAGTTGGAGGGCTACCTGATGTACAGCACGCTACTGGTGCATTCTCTCGTCTCCATGACGACTTTCACGAGTAGCCCGGAGTACCACCTCATGATCGACTACGATCGACGGTGGGTGGAAGGGCCCACCAATGACTACGCACCTTCACGTCGTCGCGTGATGAAGCACATGCCCCGAGAAATGCGAGAATCATGCAAACCTCGTTAACCTTTTGGGTGCAGCCGAATGCATGATATAACTACCCACACCATCATTTTCTGGTTGTGACGATAGAAGAATTGCACTCACGTGCGCTTATGTTCTTAGAATCAGAGCGCGAACACATCATCTCTGCTATTCTATCGTCCCAACTTATCCTTCTCAAATGCTGTTCACCAATAGACCCCAAGCAATAAGGCCATTGCTTTTGCGTTTTGAAGACACATGCCACGAACTGTATATACTGGACACATTACCTGACACTGCACAAAACCACGTCGCGCTGCCCCTATGGTACAGTTTCCCGTCAGTCTGTGATCTCACTCTTACACAATTCAACAAAAGACAAGCCCCAAAACAACAGCATCATACAAGAATATCTCGAACTTAAAGAAAAATACAATAACTACACTGAATTTTTCACAGATGGTTCCAAAGCTGCAGCTAACGTCGTAAGTGCAGTAGTGGAGGTGAAATGGGAAAAAATAGCAAGACTTCCTCAATGTGCGTCAATAGTTACTGCTGAGTGTTACGCTGTGTTGGTAGCTGTAGATAAAATAATACGAGAGAACATAGAGAACAGCATTATATACGCTGATTACCTCAGTGTAATCAGATCACGAACTCCAGCAATGCAGCCATGCCATTACTTGGGGAAGTAATACATAATATAACGAGGATCACATTACTTGGACATAACATAAAACTATGTTGGGTTCCGAGTCACGTAGGAATTGATGGAAATGAGGGAGCAGACATATGCGCTGCACAAGCTCGCGCCAATGAAATAGAGAAAATAAGCAAGCCCCATAAAGAGTGCCTGAAGTTAGTATAGAGCAAACTGAGAGACAAATGGCAGTCTACATGGCAGTCTATATCAACTAAATAACAAGCTCTATAATAACAAGTCTATATCAACTAAATAACAAATGATAAAACCCATTCTAGGAGAATGGAAGTCATGCACAAATCAGGAACAGTTTTCTTGAAGATGTCTATGTCGTTTGCGCATTGGACACGCGCACCTACAACACAACTTCATTCTGACAAAAGAAAACAAGCCTGGTTGTGAAAATGCGGAGATCAACAGACAATAAATTCTCGTGTACAGAACTCTAAACACTGAGGAAAAAATAAAAGCATTGAGTTTAGGTGAAAATGCACTTGTTCATATCGTACACGTCTTTAGCTTCTTAAGGGAAGCCAGGATCCTTGAAGAACTCTAAGTGCTGACCGTGTGCTTCGTTACATATTGTGGTACACCTCATCCAACTTCCCGTGTCTGAGAAGAATGCTGAGGTCTTTATCTAATTTGTTGAAATCCTCAGTGCCCTTACCCAGACAAGGACTCGCTGAGGTGGCCCAACCCCTTTAAATAAACTACCTTGTGTTTGGCGCATGATAGGCTTAGTTGCTTATGCACCACTAAACCCAACACAACACAACTTTCTGGTTTTGAGACACGATGCTGAATATCACCACGTAAAAAAGAAAGATTCTGTCAGGGGCTACAATTTAACTGAACGAAATAATGTAGGTTTAGGTTTTCAAGGGCCGGCTGAAATATTTTTATAAGCAAGTGCCAGCACATTTTAACGCGATAACGTTGAGGGCCCCGTGCCGTACAAAATCCGGTGTCGGCGTAGGCGGCGTTGTCCGTTGCAGAAAAATCATCCCGGACCACGCAGGCCCTCCGCGTGGCGCATAGGCGTTACTGAAGTAATTGAATTTCTCAAAGTAAAATGCGTCAGAAAATTCGTAAAGGACGACTTACACGCAACCTATAGACGTGATGGCGTCGGATTGTAATTTGAATACACGAGAAAACATAATTCTGTTATGTGGAAACTCGCATACCTCAAACACAAACAAGCTCGGTTCCTTGCAACACCATCCAGATGGCGCTCGCCTCCGCGCATCCACGGCAGCGGCGACGCCCGCCATGCGGGGAAAGAAAAAAAAAACAAAGCTTGCCTTCGTGCATGCCTTCGCCGCCAGCTTTTGCAGTTAAACATTACGGTTGCATAAGCTGGAGCTGCCGGGAAGCGTAAGAAGCAGTCAGGGATCTTGAATTGCTATCGCGTTCCACCCTTAAAGGCGAAGCTTAAGCGTTCTCCAAGTTCTTATGTACTGTCCCATGTTGCGATGTTTTGAACAGCTTAGAATGGAAGCCGTTAGGTTCCAGTAGACGCCCCTTGGGCTTGAAGCTTTTGTTCCAGGCCCAGAAACAAGTTTGCACTCACGGAAACCCAGTCTGGAATAAGGTAACAATTATATCCTAATTCTGTTTCGTGTCCCGTCAGAGGTTTCAGTGGCTCATTTTCTAGTAATGCATATTGTCTTCCGATCTCCAACAGCTGTTGACAAGACTAGCATACTTCGAATTTATTTATACATTAGAGTGAAATAAAACGTCAGTATATATTGGCGCCGCCTCTGTAGCAAAAACATTTTCATATTTTACTGAGCCAAGCTATAAATCCGGCTCTCTCTGTAACATCAAGTTTCAAACGCATCGGTAGCGTAAAAAAAACGTCATTAGTTAGGGTTCGAACTAAGAACCACACGATTGCGATACGGGCGCTCTGTCACTGCTGCACAACCATATTGCACGGCCCGCCGGGAAGTCTTCTTATAAGTTCGAAAAGGTTGTTTTAATGGATCACAATAAAAGTATAAACACAAAATCTACTCATTTGTTTCTGCTATCCGCGCATTTGGGAAATCCTGACAAGCTGAACTTCCGCAGTCTCAAGTGGGAAGTGCACATGCGTTAATATCGTCCGACCCATCAGATGACGCGTAGGAAAAGTGGCTGCTGTGACTGTTCGACCCTGATGACTCTGATGTTAGACCCTGATAAATCCAAGAACTTGTACGGTGCTTCCTGTGGTTGGTCGTTGAATAAAATAGTTTATACGTACTACATGTCGTACCCATTTCCGTCGGTCAATCTTATATGCGAACCTGGACTACGTATTTTGTTTTTTAAACCTTCGCATCCACTCTGCTGCTATAACCGACCAGCCGAGGTTTGCTTTGTTTACACGAGACCACTTTTTCCTCTCAACGAAATGCCGTTTGACTTAGTAGAACAATGTGTCGCAGATTGATGCTAAAACGGAGCCTTTTACTGCTGTGCCGCCGACGCAGGGTCCCCCAGGCTCGCCGCCTCAGCTCGGCCCAGTGGCAGTGCGTGGTGGTCCCCGCGGTGGCCGCCTCGTGCGCCGTGTTCGGTTACTACGTCGCCAGGGTGCTGCTGGAAAACTAGTGAGCACGTGTCCCCTCCACATAGGGGAAGTTAAGCGTTACGCTTGCTTGAAACGTAGAATGAGGTAAAGGGAAGTGAAAGCGGACGAGAGGACAACCCGCATTTTTCCGCATTACGCGTGCGCTGCTTCACTAATTAAACTACTGAGGCGGCCATCCTGCTGTACATTTTCTTGGATGCTTGTGTATGCGTTCAAGATTGGCCAATGGGGTCGATAGCCAGCGCCGCAGACAGCCAAAGCTACCACTTTACATTTCTAAGGCTATCTAAGGCCAAGGTCCTCTATACATTTAAAAGCAGTTAATTTCTATAATATATGCTTACATATTAAGCGGCCATATTTGCCTGATGCAGTTTGCCCGAAAGACAAAGCATCGATTGCGATAGCAAATTAGTATACAGATATACAAAGTAAGGAAAGTAGCTTTATCGGCCGTATACACTCGTAAACATTCGCTTACTAAGCAAATTAACAAGCATGGTCTCACGCGTGCACAGGCAAGCATAAACACATCTTACTCGATGAGCGCAGACACTCGCCGTCAAATCGCTGGCGTGAGGAAGAGCGTCAGCAGCAGCGAACTAATTGACCTTCGTGCTGCCTCTCGCTTGTAACGCGAACTAAGCGGCGAGAACACAGCGCACACGAAGTTATGAGCCCTCAGCGCGCCTAGACTCTTTCCTCATCCCAGATCGCTTTCAAGGCCCGCGCGTTGGAAGACGGCGTGCTTCCCCCCGCCTTGCTCCCTTGCGCGCGCGGGATCAAGCCACCATCCTCGGCTCGCCCTCGCACGCTTTCACTAGCACCTACAGCGTTCGGCGCGCGGTCACGAGGTTATCGAACTTTGACTTTATACGAAACAGCACGGCAACGACGACGGCGGATATGCGTCGGTAATGTCCATATAATTGCTATCGCAATAAAAACTACTCTGACATATGCTCAAACTATTGCCAACAGCAAATAGCATTTGATCGCATCCTCCTAGAGTACTTCGGCATATTTTAAAACCTTGGCTAAAGTTAGCAGCGACACCCTGTAGAGTAAGTCGATGTTGTTCTTAAGCGTTCTCGGCGACCACTGATCAGTACGAGATACAAGCTGGAATCGCATCGTTAAAGTTTAATTATTGTTAATCTTATCAATGAGCCGTGCTTCTCGTGCAGATGACAAAAAAGTGAAGCTTCGGAAGGCCATCCACGAATTTGCAAGCATACCATTAGTACATATCGGCAATCTTCTTTCTAACGATGTTTTCCCAGATAACATTCTGCTATCCCGAGTGACTGCTGTCCGTGGCCCGGTTAATGATTTGACAAATACAGGCTAATCTCTGTACTTTCTGTACTCTAGAAAATTGCTGAGCATATTATAAACGGAAGAGTCTCCGTGTTTTTAAACGCGCATAAAATAGTAGCACATGATCAATAAGGTTTCTGCAAGAGCAAATCTTCGGAAACCGCTTTACTCAGAATAAAGGAACAAATCCTTGACAACGTAGTAAAACTAATGCTGACTCAGTATTTTTCTCAATTTTAGGAAGGCCTTCGATTGCATGCAACACTATATTCTTCTCGAACAGCAACGTCACATTTGTGGAATCCTTGGCGTCACTTTAATCTCGAATAATCAGCTACCTCACATCGAGAACACAGTACACAGCTACAACTTTTGTTACTTCTTAAATCCAGTATACTAAATACAGGGTGACACAAAGGTGCATCTTAGGACTTATTTGTATATGAACGGTACGTTAATGGTATTGTGAGTATTTAAGGTTGTTATGATATTATTTTGCCAATATTATACCCGAAAATACGCGGATAACCTGTTCTTCTCAGGTGTAGAGGCAACTTTTTCATCTTTTTTAGAGGCATCTTTTTCAGCAACCTAACATTCAGTTGCAGCGACTAAACTTTTGGCTGAACGCCAAACCCAGAGAAACGATGTTCTATCCGCAACTAGATAGGCAGTTTCAAGAGGTTAACATCGAGCAGGCATCAACAGTTAACGTCTTGGGAATCATATTCCACGAGAACCTGTATTGGTCACCGCATGAAGATGTTCTCAGAAGCGATACTTGTAGCGCTATTGCGATATTTACAACCAATAATTGTGAAATACACCACCTTACAATGCGCTTATAGATACATCCTCGATTTACTTACTGCTTCCTGGTCTGTTCCACAAATACGCGACCAAATTTACGGTCTCTTCAAACGCTTCGAAACCGTGCACTGCGTGCAATAGGAAACTTGAGACGTTAAGACACTACTAAACTCTACTATAGGAAATATGAAACGCTAACAATAAAACTTCGCACGGATAAACAATTTCTGGAAATTTCACGGCAATTCTGGGCCGAACAAATGTTCGTGTCAAAACAAACACGTCAGTAATATGATTGACTACGACTTCAGAAAAACTCTGATAGTTAAACCGGGTTGAAGAACATCACATGGAGATAGAAAAATTGGCAGCACAACTTTTTAATCTTCTATTTAATACGCCACAGTATTGCACCTGTAAATTCTGAAATACCAAGAAAAAAATTTTAAAAAGTCATTTTAAAAAGGAAATCGTTATCAGAAGGCAGATACAAATGTTTACCTATGAGTATAAAAAGCTTCACATATGTTCCATCGTGTTTCATGTTGTCCTTAACGAAATGTTAAAGGCAAGCTTTCTTTCTCTTCTTTTTTCCGTAAGTTATGTATTGAACTGTTCAGAAACATTCATGCTAAGTTTAGTTTTATGTGTGCTCTGTTAGATGTCTTTCCGTCGTTTGGCCATACTGTGGCTATTGTACGGGTGGCATGGCCAGCCAGGAAAATGTTTGCCTTTAGCCGTGCCCCTACAACAATCTGTAATGTGATCCGTAGTGAAATATTTTGCGCACAATTGACAAGGACACCCCCTTCACTGTGTCCTTGTCAATTGTGCGCGCAAAATATTTCACCATGAATTCGTACCAACTCGCCCAACTATCAGTTCTGCTGTAATGTGAGCTTAAATTAATCAATAAAGAAAGAAACCCACGGAACTACCACAGCTTGTCAAGTACGCTGTCGCCCTTTAACCCCGTAATAATGACGATGATGGTCGCTAATCGCATACCCTTTTAATCGGGTCGCTACCAACAATCACCTAGCCTGCGTGAGCTGCTTGCGAGACGGTGTTAACATACCGCAATCTAGTACTCTGCCTGTCTCTGCTTCCCATGCCCGTGACCATGTCGTCCTAATTCCTACTCGCCTTTTTATTGCGATAGCAATTATATGGACACTTCAGGCGCATTTCTGCCGTCGGCGTCGCCGTCGCCACGAGGTTCCGTATAAAGTTCACGGGCGATAAAATGGTCGCCGCGCGCGGTATGCCCTATGTGCAAGTGAAAGCGTGCGAGGGCGAGCCGGCGATCCCGGCTCTAGCGGGAAGGACGCGCAACGTCCTCCAGTCGCGCGAAAAGCTCCGGAGGGAAGGAAGATAAAGAGGGGGGGGGGGGGGGGGGGGCGTTTTACTACGCGTCGCCCGAGCGACCGCGCGCGCCCGCCGGGCCGCAAGGCTCCGGAGGGAGGGTAGGGAGGGAGGGGGCCGCGTTCTACGCCGCGCGCATCCGCCCAGGCGGCTGTATCTTGACAGCCATCTACGGCGGGGGCAGAGTGCTTCCTCCCTGCGCTGTGTTGCTGTGTTCTCGCGGCTTAGTTCGCGTTCATGCGAGCGGTAGGACGAAGGTCATATCGCTCGCTGCTGTAGCGCGCTTCCTCATCACAGCGTTTTGACAGCGACTTTCCGCGGTCATCGAGTGAGATGCGTTCATGTTTGCTTGTGCGCGCTTGACACCGTGCTTGTTAATTTAGTTAGTATGCCTATGTTTACAAGTTTATAGGGCGGATATAACTAATATCCTTAGTTAGTATAGCTGTTCATTAGATTGCTATCGCAATCGATGCTTCATCTTTCGGGCGAAACTCCGACTATTTTATTGTAATAGCAATTATAACGATGCTCAAGGCACATTCTCACCCTCAGCGTCACCGTGCAGTACTGCTTCGACTGCGCCTGCGCGTTCCACAATCCCAGGGTTAGAGGGTCTCCAACGACGTGGAGTGCATGCGTTTGGCTGCAAAAACGACCAAGTGGACGTACCGTCAACGCTCAGCTCAATCGCCTCGGTGGACAGGACAACGTTCCGTCTTCCGCTGTTCGCATGAGCTTAAGCGTACGCTCAATATAAGCACGCTATAGCGTTGCAGCTCAGCTGCTGTGTGCATGAACTGCTCTGAGCGGAACGCACTGTAAGCGTCAAGCTAACGTTATCTCATATTTCACTGGGCGTCGCGACTAACGCCGATAGTATCCTGCACATTGAGGCGCTATGCCTGCAATGCCACTGTTGGCGCTCCTCATTACGCCAGCGTTGTGAGACGCCTGGCAGCTATATAGCGGGGCGCTGTTGCACTAAAAATAAAATTAATGTCTGGGGTTACGTGCTAAAACCACGACTTGATTATAAGGCACGCCGTAGAGGGTGACTTCGGATTAATTTTAATCACGTGGCCTTCGTTGACGTGCGTGTACCCAACGCACGGTAAACGGTGGTTTTCGCACTTCGCCCCATCAAAGTGCGATCGCGCGCGGCCTGACTTTATCCCGCGACCTCGCGCTCAGCAACGCAACACCTTGGCCGCTAAGCCACCACGGCCGGTGGCGCCGTTTCTTCTGCCCAGCAGGAGTCGCCTCGCGTGCAGCATCGCGCCAACACCGGCGCTAAGTTATAAGGCACCGTCCGAGGAGGAGTTGAAGTGCAGCGGCAAACTTTGCTATTGCTGTCAATGCTTCGTCCTCCGAGGCTAAACTCTCATTTTTTTCCACCAGCAATATAATCTTCTCTTTCTAATATACCACGCTCGCCATTTAACATCACGACTGATTAACCACGGTGACGACGCTCCCCTAAGGTCCTGGCTGGGTGGATATCTTCGCAGTCAATCGCAATGCACTGAGCCGTCTCGAGGGGCTGAATTCACATAGCTGTTCGCTCGCACATACTCTGTGCCATGGGCCGGCCGTCGTCGCTTAGGACGTCTCCAGACCCGCAAAGTGGCTGTGGAGTTGTGTTGCCGAGCACAAAGGTGGCGGGTTCGATTCCAGCCCACGGTGGCCGGATACCGATGAAAGGCGGAATGCGAACACACCCGTGTGCCGTGCTTTGCGTGCAAAATAATGAAACCCAGGTGCACGAAATTAATTCGGAGCCATCCATCACGGCATCCCTATAACCCAGTGTGCAGTTTCGGAACGTTGACCCCCCCCCCCCCCCCCCCCGCAATGTTTGCTCTCACGGACAACTCTAGTGTAAGAACTGCTTTGTTGTGTGTGAGTGTGTTTTAGAGTAAACGCCCAGATTTGTTCTGTAGCGGACCCTCCGGCTCGCCGTAACTTCTTTTGTCGCGCTTTCTTGCACCGCGCGCTCACATTGGTCCTGCCCCACTCATTCCTTCATGGTCTGGAATCTGCCCAGTGACGCAGAAGAGGACTACAAATCAACCAGGATCTTCTGCGCTGCCGTCGCTGAGGCTGGCCGAAGCGTCGCAGCCGAAGGGTCTAGTATGCGGTACACCACAGATGAGAGACAACCATCGCCGCAAAAGTAAGAACATTCATTCATTATATCCATTAGTGCTGTCGAAATAGCGGGAAAATTACGAGCAGCAATTTTAAGGCAGAACTTTCTTTGCTGTTCTTTCCGCGATTTCTCATGTCGTCGTCGTTGTGGTCTGTCTCGCCGTGTAGAAGCTGTCGCTACTCTAGCCACCATTGTGTATGATCGCTTTCGTGGCGTTTCCCATGACTTTGCACACGATGTGACGAATTATACGGCTGACAGCGTTTCTGCCGCTGTTTCATGCTCGATATCTTATTCGCGCATAGCCAGGAAAGCTTTCCGCCTTCGACGCGTCCCGTGCCGAGCCACTCGAAATCACGCGAAGGTGACAGCATCGCCGAACGTTTCAGTTATATTTGTAAGTTCTGCCCGCTGTCGTTCCTTATGCGGGGCGCCCTTTCGTGTTTATGTTTAGTTGTATTCAGCGCATTACAAGACGAACGAACACCAAACAGCCCAACTTTTCGCTACACTGAATGCCGCATTGTGCTTGAAATATGAAATACATTTCCTAATATCAAATAGTAAAATGGTAGTTGGAAGGTTTGTATTACGAATAAATTGAACAAACTACGAATGAAACAGCACAGGGATAAAATGGGCCGGACATCCTCGGAAGTACAGAATGCTAAGGCATAATCATTTGTAGAAACCTCCTTCAACGTGTAATATGGTTAAAAAATTTGGCAACTGCACAGGACTATAGGCAAGCTCAAAATGCAGAAGACAGCCAGTAGAATAGAGTTTGCTGTAGAATCGTCTGACACAGCTGCGGAGAAAAAGGTTTTAGACGGACAGACATGCGGAGGCGGCGTACTGAACAGACGTCATGGAAAGGCTACCAAGTATGGAACTGCGATAAAAATTTAAAATGGTGCATCGTTCATGCAGAGCTCCCTTACGAACGCTCGCTGCACGATTTCGTCCTCCTCCACATAGTTATTACAGCGAAGCTGTATATGGTTAGCCAATTCATCCGTCTGTCGCGTGTGTGCAAAAACTATCATCAGCAATGGCTCGAGCGTCGTCGCCTTATTCTTCCATAGCTGGCTCGTTGGCGCCCCTCAGTGCAACCGCGCGAATGCGATCGTGCCACTGCTCCCGCGTTCGTCGTCGTCGTCTTCTTCCACAGCTGGCTCCGTTGCCGCTCATCCTTCCGGCGTAGAATTTCAGTTCTCTTCTACTGTCGTAACGGGGAGGCCGCGTTTACAGGGGTATGAACCGTTGCTTAAGGGGGTATGAGCCATTCATTGTCTTACGTGACGGGCATGCAGGTTTAATTTTGAAGCAATTTAATTTTGATTAATCGCAAGCGGCAAGGTGACAACGGTGGACTGCGGGCATACCGACAGTGACGTCGTCTTCTCCGTCGCAACCGAACGTGTGTGTAACCTCATTAAGGAACACATAGACGTAACCAATAATTGAGAAAGAAATTGCCGTCGGGATTAACCAAGTGATAAACATCGGGGCCGCATGTTTGCGCTTCGCTGGTTAACCATCTCTACGGAATGCTTGGGCGGTAATTTCTTTTTAATGCGAAAGCGTTATATGCCCCATTACCCGAAAATCTGTCGGCGTCGGCATGACCGAAAGATAGTAGCAAACTTGGCCGACAGCGCAAAGAGTAAAACACACGTCAAAAATGATCGGATTGATGTCAAATTTGTCAGGGAAGTTCCTGTAAAAAAAAGTAAATTAATGGTTTTGAAAAGAAAGTGTGGCACATTCCGGTCTGGATGGGAATAGAACCCGGGCCTCCGGGATGCGAGACGAGCACGTACGCTTCCCCGACGCAACCGCGGCTCCACGGTTTTATTTTGTTTATTCACACTATACTGCAGACCTCACGTGGGCAATATCACGTGGGAATTAAAAGAAACAATATTCGGAACGCCAAGAAAGAGTAGCGCAAGTCTATAAAAACAGGTATGATCACACGTCACGTCGCAGTCGTCTGGCTGACTAAAGGTGTGGCCTAGTGCCTGCGTCATTGGCCACGTGACGGCGCAGTCAATGGGGAAGAGGTAGCACCACGTCATGAGTGTATAAAATGAGCGCGTTCATGACATTCCGAGGTCTACAAACGGTATTATGGTTTCGCATTGACGCACGTGAGCAGTCTTAGGTGCATCTGCCGAATTGTTTTCTACAACTTCTTACAACAAAGAACAGCTCTGGAGAACTGATGCGGATCTCAGCCTCGAGGTAAAAAACTAGTCCATCAATCGACCCATGGGTCTCGCATCAGCTTCCATAAAGACTCGGCGAGCTGCCGAGTGTCACTGACTTTCCGCTCACTAGATGGCCCCTGTAGCTTTCCGCTCTCAGAATCACCAGAAAAACAAGTTCCGGAGTATCACATTCGTTTCCCCCCAAAAAACCTGCCATTCCATTAGCTTACGTCGATCACGTGGTTTATCGCCGCCATGGGGCTTCCGAGCACCGACTGGCAGAAGCTGCAGGACATGCTACAGGGACGCTAATGTCGTGTTCGTAGGGTTGTTGTCGAGCTTACTCGACCACTGACTGCCACTCCCAGTGTATAGACGATTTTATATTCGATTCATGGGCGTCGCCATCTTGCGCTGTTACACAGACAATTTCTTAGTTTTATGAGAAGTTAACTCCCCTAATATGGTCATGAAACGCTTAACGCATTTATACAACAGTTTTGATGCTTGCGAATCGACTGTAGTACCGTAAACTTCGTTGTTAAATACAGAAAACAGAAGCGTTATCAGCGTTATGGTGGCACGTAAACGCTTCCGTAAAATGGTGTATAGACCTCCCCGTCTGCATGCCCGACTGCAGCGCGTGTGGCTGCAGTAACAATATTAGAGGCCGGAATTTTGCTATAGTTTCTTTCATCGCTAGAGGGTATGGTGACCGACACGGTTATACCTTGCGGCTTCATAAAATCGGGCAAAAGAACTTCGTCCGCGCCTCGAAACACCCATTCGTGAGAGGTTTTTAGCTAGGTTGAGGCAGATGACGTTTGCGCGACGCAGTTTCAATTATTTGCGTGCAAAGTTGCCGTTCTGCACACATAGTTGAGCGTCGTTTTCGTGCGTGCTAAATAATGTCAAGAAAAAGTGCGCACGACAATAGCTGAAGCTGCGAAAAGCCGAGGCGCAGAAGCGGCTTAACTGCGAAAGCACAATCCACTGAACGCTCTAAAACAAGTCACGCTAACAAGGTGTCCCTGCTGCACGAAAACAACTCAAAAAATGACGTGGGGAAGTTCTGTATAGTATTAGCGGACATTTGCGATAAAGAGACAAGACGATGACCTGGACTTTGTGTAAAATAAACACTAGTTAATTTTCTAACGTAGCCTAACTTGTACTAAGTCTCCGAAATTTTTCATGAAGTTTACAAATTTTGGTTCATTCTACGGTCTAACGAATGTTCCATCAGGTCTGAAGAAAAGTAAGTTCTGTTCTCGAAGGTGGGGCGGCGCAAGATTGCAAAAATGCGCGCATTATTAAATTGTGGTGCGCAATGTGCCATGTACCAGATAGTGTCTGAGTAAACTTGCTTCCAGCAAGTGCAATCAGATAAGTTTCTGAAGCAGGCAAAATCGTGGCAGCAAATTCACTGAAAGAGCTCTCTGTGATTTAAAAATAATTTTGTTAGTGTCTGTGCTTTTTAAGTTTGCTGTTTGTAGCTCGTGTGCCGCGCCTGATGGTAAATAATCGTTAATAAATTATGTATGTATGTATCCAACAGTGTAGGTACCGACAGAAAACGTTTTTCAGAAATGCATGCTCTATTTCCCCCTTCCTCCCTTTCCCAACGCGAGATTTTGTATCCACGGAATATTTCCCATTTACAAAGTTTATCTAATGGCAGGTATGCTGCGATATTGCCAGAGCACGGGCGTTATCTCGTACGGCCGGCCCGCATTGAAATCACATAAGCGACATCGCACTCGTTCGGGACTGAAACTCGGGCAACAGCGTTCAGTGCTCGATCACGACTGGTTTCAAATGCACACAAGGCGGTCATGCCTTCACGCGGACGATCGTTCTTATAAGTATATCTAGACGTAGTGGAAACGCGTTTATATTTGTTCGTTTTTAATACATCGTCCTCAGTACAGTTTCGTCACCCGACTGTCGTCGTGGCGTCATCGACACGCCTTTCGAGCCGACCCAGTGGCCCAAGTTGTATAATGGATTGTGCCACTAGCTATGCGATCTTGGTCGTGATTAAATAGTGGTCGTCACAAATTCGTAGGTGTATCATTGGCGGCATGACGCTGTCTTCTTACCATCGTCAACACTTCAGAAACAATAACTCATTGCCGTCATGCCGTCGTCCTTATACTGCCATCGTCATTTTATAGCCGTCATTCCTACTTGGTTAACTGTTGTGTTTTTATGGCACAATGGCCAGTTCTAGCCCTGAAAGCGCCAAACACATGATGCACTGGGTTAACAATGGTTCATGAAGTCAAGGATGTAACATTTGGCTGTAAAGGGACCTAAAATCAGTCGCTGCAGAAATGCGTAAAATATATATGTACTAAAATATGACAAGTGAGGTGCGCTACAACCATAAAATGTGTGTTGAGAAGTGACCATAAGATAAAAAAATACACCATCTTCCCGAAGGGGAACCCTGAGTAGTATGCGAAGCAGCCATGAGGTCGAGTCAAGTTCCCATTACGCGAGCCCTCGTTGCATCAGTAGCAGCTTCTCGGCGGCGTTGACGTTTCCTCTCAGCTTCGCGAGCCCGAAGTTCGGGATCGGCCTGTCGCCGCTGCCGTTTCGTGGCAGCGGCTCGAGCCCTCTTCTCAACACCGCATATCCACGAAGTGAATGATGATGGGTGGGCCAAGCACCGGGGGATCATTCGGGCAAAACGCCAGAAGCGTTCTCCGGAAGCTGGCTTCCGGAAGCGGAACCGGAAGAGGAAGCGGAACTGGAAGCCGGCTTCCGGTTCCGGAAGCCGGAGCTTGGCGTACATGCACAGTAGGGGTGTGGACGCCGCACGGCGGAGGGAGGGAGGCAGGGAGTGACATAGCCCCGACCATAAGCTGCTTCGCATCTAAAATGTGGCAGAGACAGTTCAGACTGGTTACATGTGGGAATGCGAAGGCATTATGCTGTTTGTAGACCTCAGAACGCTGAACGCGCTCACTTTATACACTCACTGTCGTGGCGCCTCCTCCTACATATTGCCACCTGGTGTTTTGAGCCAGCCAACAATCATCATTGGGTGCCCAGCAAGAACGGAGAAGACGACGAAGTCGAAGATCCCGCGCCAGCTGGAGAACCGTCCCTTCGTGTCTGGCACTCTTCGTGTCTGGCTGCTGATACTGTTGCTTGCGCTTGCCTTAGCGCGTGACAAACTGGTGGAGGTGCTGGGTAATCTAATCTACACAACAAACCCCTCCGAGCAGCAGGAGCTCCAGTCCCGTACCGGTGGTTACGCCTGTACACCGCGCCAGCAGAAGGATCCGTGGACAAGCATCTGAGTTTGGACTCCTCCCAGAGACAATGGCAGCTCCGACCACCCCAACCAGTATGGAAGGCACTACGCCGATTCATTGTACGCTACTCAATCCGCGAACACCGAATCCCTTCCACGGTGCCATGCATGAGGATGTTGAAGATTGGCTGGTGCACTATGAACGTGTTGCCGCGTGCAACAAGTGGGACGATGCAGACAAACTGAAAAACGCATATTTCAGCCTTAACGATGGCGCACGTGTTTGGTATGAGAACCGTGCAGATACCCTAACTTCATGGGAAGAATTCAAACGCCATCTTTTTGAGACGTATGCGAGCCCTGATCGCCGAGAACGAGCTGAGCGTGATCTCCAGTCCCGTATTCAAATGCCGAACGAAGGTGTCGCAATGTATGTCGAGGACATGACGCGTCTCTTTCGACGAGCCGACCCCAGCATGTCAGAAGAAAAGAAGGTGCGGTACCTGATGCGCGGAGCGAAAGAGCAGCTGTTCGGTGGTCTCGTACGCAGTCCTTCCAAGACTGTCAGAATTTCTTTCCGAGGCCGTCACCATGGAACAGACTCTTCGGCAGCGGGCACCATCATACGAACGCCAAGTGAACGCTGCCTCACCTACGGACTTCTTCGGAGCTCTCGGGGGCCACGTCGATTTCTTCCGAGAGCTCATCCGTTCCGTAATCCGCGAAGAACTCCAGAAACTGTCGGTACCTTCACATCCGACGCTCAGCTCTTTGTCCAGCGTTGTCCATGACGAAGTCCAGCATGCGCTAAGAGAACCACCCTTCAACACAGAAGCTCAACCGGTAAGAACTAACAGCCCCCGTATGTCATATTCGCAAGCTTTGCGGCAACCTGCACCACCTTCCTCCCCGTTTCGCACCGCGTCCCCGGCCATACTACAGCCCGACCAAGCGGCCTCGTATTACCACGACAACCGACAGGAGGCCCAAAGAAAATCAGACGTGTGGCGGGCACCTGATCGCCGTCCCCTTTGCTTTCACTGTGGCGAAGCTGGGCATGTCTACCGACAGTGCTCATGTCGAGAGCTCGGACTACGCGGATTCCCAGCAAACTCGCCGCTACCTAGGTTCGGCCAGCGTCCTCCTGCAATTGAAGAATACGTTGCCCAGCAGCGCGGATCCTCATCAGCTCGACACCAGTCACGCTCCCCTTCGCCGCGGCGGTTTTCTCCGACTCGCCGTACATATTCGAGCGTGGTGCAGGGTCGGTCGCCCAGCCCACGCCGGGAAAACTAACCACAGCGGCCTTCGGGGGCGAGGCCGCTCAGTCTGGACGTGCTCAAGGACCCCTGCTGACGCGTGCGCGGATCGACGATACATCGACGACGACAGTACCTGCTGATTACGGAAGAAAAATTTCCTTGGACATACCTGTATTGCTCGACGGTCGTGAATTGACTGCTTTAGTGGACACTGGAGCGGATTATTCAATAATCAGCGAAAAACTAGCCACCCTTCTAAAGAAAGTGACGACGCCTTGGAATCGAACGCCAGTTCGTACAGCTGGCGGGCACATTGTCACACCACTCGGCATGTGCACGGCACGAATAGAGATTCGCGGCTCTACGTTTGTTGCCAGCTTGAGCATTCTCCCTCAGTGTTCTCGAGACCTAATCATCGGCATGGACTTTCTCAGGGAGCACGGAGCTATCATCGACATTCGCCAACGCCTCGTCACTTTCTCGACAAAGAGCGCCGCAGCGACGACCAACACCATCCACCCTCGAGCACCTTATCGTGTTATCGACGACGCTGTCACGTTACCACCGCGTGCAAGTGTCGTGGTTCAAGTGGCATGTGACAGGCTCTTACACGGTGAAGCGGCAAGGTCGATCCACGTAGGTCGCGAAGCTTCGGGCGAAAAGCGGTTCAGAACCAATTGTCACCGACATCAGCAAGGGTGGTTATGGGAGCAGCGATTGAAGCGCGACTATGTTTGGAGGAATAAACACTGGGAAAGAAAAAAAAGCGTTTTTAAATTAAAGCGAGACGCAGTTAGAATCATTCAACGAAAATAAAATTCCTAATTCATTTTATATATGCATGGCGAGAAAAGATACAGCTGTATTTTACTAGATCATTATCAATATATACCCTTTTTCAGCGCCCACCGTGAGAGCGCCCATCGATAGCGGTGGGCGTTGACGCCGCTATCACTTGCAATGCCATGCAACTCTTGGAGTGCGTGGAAAGGCGCGCTCGTAAAGTTCACCTGTTACAATACGCCCCCCTCATATGTGTTGTGTTGCATGTCGACGTTTGTCTGAATTAGGTGACGCGGGTATTTTTATTGTCTCTAACCTGTGCAGTCAAAAGTAATCAGTTACGACCGTCAGATACTTGTTTAGTTTTCGTGCAACAGCGCTGGCCGACGGGCTTGGCGTCCGACGAAAGGACGAGCACTCTACGCAATCTACGCCCAAAGTGTTCGTCGGCCTCCAAAGAAAGTATGTTCTGTGCAGCGACGCGATTTCGACACCCGTACGGCTGAAGCTTTTCCGGCATCGCTTTTCGCGCTGAAAACTAGGAACGCCCATGAAGTCGAATGGCGGGGCATTTGAATATAAAGCTCTAATGGCAGGCCTCCGAAAACAAATTTCGCGCCTATGAGAACAAAATGACGTCACTTCTGTTTTTGACGGATATGACGTCAAATTATTTTTTCTTCCGCCGGAAGTGTTCCCTTCTCACACAGATGGCGCTAAGCCCCATGAACCGCCGGTAAGCAACCATGTTTTGAACGTATGCGCTTCTATGGAAGCTTCGCTACCAGTTATATTTACCTTGGAAGCGGTCGCAGAAAGCAATCACTCGCTCCTGCTTTCTCAAGGTGTTTGCGTAGTAAGAAGCCTTATTGATCTTCGTGATGGCCACTCTGACGTTCTTGTCACGAACTTCAGCTACGAACACCGCCACCTTTTCCCCGGTACTGTCATCGCCTACGCCGACCCAATCGCCGATGTCACTGAATGTTTTGTTTCCGAGGCAATTGGCACTGCTGAAGCACCTTTACGCAACGTCGACATTAGTCCAACGCTTCCTGAAGACAACAAACAACCCTTGTGCGAGCTGTTACTCGAGTTTCACTCTTGCTTTGCACGGTCGTCGAAGATACGTCAAACGGCGATTACGAAACACCGTATCTTCACCTATGACGACGCGCACCCCATACGGCAACAGCCTTATCGTGTTTCCCCTACCGAACGACATGCCATTCAAACGCAGGTGAAGGAAATGCTTCAAGACGGCGTAATACAGCCTTCATGCAGCCCCTGGTCATCGCCAGTCGTGCTCGTCAAAAAGAAAGATGGCACGCTTCGGTTTTGTGTTGACTACCGGAAGCTAAACAACGTCACAAAGAAAGACGTGTACCCGTTGCCTCGTGTCGACGATTCTCTGGACAGGCTGAGGCGCGCGAAGTATTTCTCCTCTATCGATCTGAAAAGTGGCTACTGGCAAATTGAAGTAGATGAGCGGGACCGCGAGAAAACTGCCTTTGTTACTCCGGACGGCCTTTACGAATTTCTAGTACTCCCTTTCGGCCTCTGTTCCGCTCCTGCCACATTCCAGCGAATGATGGATACCGCTCTCGCTGACCTCAAATGGAAAAGCTGCCTCGTCTATCTCGATGATGTCGTTGTCTTTTCGGAATCTTTTGACAAGCACCTTCGACGCCTTCGGAATGTATTCGAAGCCATTCGATCGGCTGACCTTACCCTCAAGCCAGAGAAATGCCATTTTGGTTACGAGGAACTGAAGTTTCTCGGACACGTCGTGAGCGCGGCAGGTGTTCAGCCCGATCCCGAGAAGACTGCTGCCGTAGCTGCTTTTAAAGCTCCAACAGACAAGAAAAGTGTCAGACGATTTTTGGGCTTGTGCGCATATTATTTACGCTTCATTTAAAATTTTCGAAGATTGCAGAGCCGCTATTTCGCCTTACGCGTGATGACGTGCCATTCCTCTGGACTGATGAACAACAGACCGCCTTTGCCGAGCTACAACGTCGATTGTCTTCTCCTCCCGTGCTTGGTCATTTCGATGAGGACGCCGACACAGAAGTACGCACTGCCGCCAGCAATATCGGTCTCGGAGCTATCCTGGTGCAAAGGCAAGACGGGACTGAACGAGTTATAGCCTACGCGAGCCGCACTCTGTCACGCGCCGAGTCCAATTATTCCACCACAGCGAAGGAGTGCCTCGTGGTCATTTGGGCTACTACAAAGTTTAGGCCGTATCTCTACGGGCAGCCATTTAAAGTTGTGACCGATCATTACGCTTTATGCTGGTTGTCTAACCTTCGAGACCCTTCTGGACGATTAGCACGTTGGAGTCTACGACTCGAGGAATTTAACATCACCATCGTATAAAAGTCAGGCAGAAAACATGAAGATGTTGACACGCTATCACGAGCACCTGTTGAATCTGAGAATCCTGACGAGGAAGATGACAGCGCCTTCCTGGGAGCCCTCAGCGGGCCGGATCTGCTCGCTAAACAGCGATCGGACACTGAGTTAAGGCCCATCATCGATCACTTAGAAGGCAGCATCGCGTCCATTCCTCGCTCGATTTCGCGACGGTTGTCGTCGTTTTGCCTACGAGAGGGCATCTTATACAAAAGAAACACAGGTGCCGGCGACAAACCACATATTCTAGTAGTGCCTCAAGCCCTTCGCGACGACATTCTATTAGCCTGCCACGACGAGCCCACATCTGGTCACTTGGGCTACTCAAGGACTCTGTACAGGGTACGACAACTGTACTACTGGCCTAGACTGACTGCTTGCGTCAAACGCTACGTGAAAGGATGTCGTGAATGCCAGCGCCGCAAGTCACCCCCCTTCAAGCATGCAGGCCTTCTAGAACCCATCGACCCTCCGCGTACGCCGTTTGATCAAGTTGGAATGGACCTTCTTGGCCCATTTCCCTTGTCTTCCTCCGGCAATAAGTGGATCATTGTCGCAACCGATTACTTGACGCGTTACGCTGAGACGAAGGCACTACCACGCGGGACAGCATCTGAGGTTGCCCAATTTTTATGCATCACATTGTGCTTCGGCATGGCGCACCGTCATTCATCATCACTGACCGAGGGACCGCATTTACGGCGAAGCTCCTGGACGACATCTTCAAGTTGAGTTACACGAGTCATCGAAAGGCCACTGCATACCACCCTCAGACTAACGGCTTGACAGAAAGACTAAACAAAACACTGGCAGACATGATATCTATGTACGTGGATGTTCAACACAAAACGTGGGACGAAATCCTGCCGTACGTAACGTTTGCGTACAACACTGCCACGCAGGAAACTACACGATTCACGCCGTTTCGTCTCGTTTATGGTCGAGATGTTCAAACTATGCTCGACGCCATGATTCCGTATGACGACATCGATGAGCTCGACCAGTTAGCTCCTGACGTCGAGGAGTACATTCAGCGCGCCGAGGAAGCACGTCAACTAGCCCGTGTGCACATAAGACAGCGGCAGTCTACAGATGCAATAAGGTACAATCTCCACCATCGACAAGTTACCTATGAGCCCGGCGACCAAGTTTGGGTTTGGACCCCCATTAGACGGCTAGGCCTCAGCGAGAAACTCCTGAGCAAGTACTTCGGACCGTACACAGTACTAAGGCGTCTCAGCGACGTGAACTATGAAGTGATTCCTGACGGAGACCTGCCATCGTCCAAGCGCCGATTACCCCGTGCAGAGATTGTACATGTCGTCCGCCTCAAGCCGTATTTTACACGGTGATGTTCACATAGTGTACTGTTGAACAAACTTTTTGCTGCAGTCGCGTCGTCCTCCGAAGAACTCCGAAGCGAATTTTTTCCCGACCACAGAACGCACTTTTTTGCCTAGTGTGCATGTCCGTATCTGGGCTAGCACGTTTACATTTTTTTTGTGCGTCTTACCTAATTTGTGTACTTTCCATGTACGTCTTGTGTTTGATCATCGAGTCGATGCTTCATTGGGAGGGGGAATAATGCCACCTGGTGTTTTGAGCCAGCCAACAATCATCATTGGGTGCCCAGCAAGAACGGAGAAGACGACGAAGTCGAAGATCCCGCGCCAGCTGGAGAACCGTCCCTTCGTGTCTGGCACTCTTCGTGTCTGGCATTCTTCGTGTCTGGCTGCTGATACTGTTGCTTGCGCTTGCCTTAGCGCGTGACCATATTCGCTGCACCGTCACATTCCCAATGACGCACGCACTAGGCCGCACCTTTAGTCAGCCAGATGGCTGCGACGTGACATGTGAAATGACGCACGCACTAGGCGCACGTTTAGTCAGCCAAAACCGCGGAGCCGCCGTGGCGTCGGGGAAGTGTGCTCGTGTAGCACGCCGGAGGCCCGTGTTCGATTCCCACCCAGGCAAAAATGTATCAAATTTCCTTTTGAAAAGCATTATTTACTTTGTTACATGAACCCTCCTGAGAAATTTGACGTCAATGCAACCATTCTTGACGTGCTTTTGCTCCTTGCGCCGTCGGCCATTCTTGGCTCGCATCACTCGGTTACGCCGACTATGACGACGCCAGATTTCCGCCTAATGGGGCATATAATGCTTTCGCATTAAACCTATATATAAGCGTATGCAAGTAGTAATGATGCCTCACCCGGGCCCTTCAGTGCAAGGACCGACAAGCACGTGCTCTAAATACTATTGTCGCAGCAGCAGCTTCTGATAAGAGGCTGTGTTACGGATCGCTTGGGTGTATAACGTCGTTTAAAAAAACATAATACTAGTTTACTGTCCGAGAGCGGCTCGTTGCCGAGGAACATTGCTGGATGAAGTGGAACTTGTTGACGGTGTGGTAAACGAAAATGTTTTTTTTTTCTGTGATCCTCTAATTGACGACATTTCAGCAAAACGTGGGGACCAGTCAACGACGAGCCATAATTACCACAGACAGGTGGCTCATCACCAATGAGCAAGTACGACTGTGTGCCATACGTATGGCCGATTGTAGGTCGACAGATGAAGACCTCGGTTAATCGTTTAGATATATATATATATATATATATATATATATATATGGGTGGCCAGTTTCATAACTGTGGCTTAATGACGTGCTGCTTATTTGATGTTTCAGCCTCCAATAAGTGTTGCCAATAGTTCCTAAGGTGTTTCCGTAGGAAAGGTTTCAAGTCTATTGCAGGGACAGCTATAGAGCAATTAGTATACTATTTTGTTGGTAGTGATGTAGCGGTTTCGTTGGCAAGGACATTACCATCGATTCCTTTATGCCCAGGAACACCAGCTTATTGCCGCATGTCTGCGAGAGAATAAATATTCCTTCTTTCATTCCTTCTCCGTAATTGTATCGTATTCGTGCTGTTGTCATTCAATCGCGATTCTTTCACCGTTGTCATGCGTCGCCAGACATTCGTTGCCATACCGTAGTAGTCATGGCGGCGTGGTCTTTCCATCGTCGTCATCCGGCTGCGGTCATACCCTGGTCGTCATGCCATCGTCTTCATACACACGTCGCCGTACTCACGCCGCCGTCCTGATGTCGTCGTTATACCATCGTTGTAATTTTAAAGCCGCCATCTTAATGTCGTTATGCCATCATCTTCATACACTTGTCGCCGTCCTCATGTCGTCGTTATACCATCGTTGTCATTTCAAAGGCGCCATCTCAATGTCGTTATGTCATCGTCTTCATGCACTCGTCGCCGTCCTCATGTCGTCGTTATACTATCGTCATTTCAAAGCCGACATCTCCATGTCGTTATGCCATCGTCTTCATACACTCGTCGCCGTCCTCACGTCGTCGTTATACCATCGTTGTCATTTCAAAGCCGCCATCTCAATGTCGTTATGCCATCGTCTTCATACACTCGTCGCCGTCCTCATGTCGTTGTTATACCATCGTTGTCATTTCAAAGCCGCCATCTCAATGTCGTTATGCCATCGTCTTCATACACTCGTCACCGCCCTCACGCCGCCGTCCTCGTGTCGTCGTTATACCATCGTTGTCATTTCAAAGCTGCCATCTCAATGTCGTTATGCCATCGTCTTCATACACTCGTCGCCGTCCTCATATCGTCGTTATACCATCGTTGTCATTTCAAAGCTGCCATCTCCATGTCGTTATGCCATCGTCTTCATACACTCGTCGCTGTCCTCACGCCGCCGTCCTCATGTCGTCGTTATACCATCGTCATTTCAAAGCCGCCATCTCAATGTCGTTATGCCATCGTCTTCATACACTCGTCGCCATCCTCACGCCGCCGTCCTCATGTCATCGTTATACCATCGTTGTCATTTCAAAGCCACCATCTCAATGTCGTTATGCCATCGTCTTCATACACTCGTCACCATCCTCATGTCGTCGTTATACCATCGTTGTAATTTCAAAGCCGCCATCTCAATGCCGTTATGCCATCGTCTTCATAGACTCGTCGCCGTCCTCACGCCGCCGTCCTCATGTCATCGTTATACCATCGTGGTCATTTCAAAGCCACCATCTCAATGCCGTTATGCCATCGTCTTCATACACTCGTCGCCATCCTCACGCCGCCATCCTCATGTCGTCGTTATACCATCGTTGTCATTTCAAAGCCGCCATCTCAATGTCGTTATGCCATCGTCTTCATACACTCGTCGCCGTCCTCATGTCGTCGTTATACCATCGTTGTAATTTCAAAGCCGCCATCTCAATGCTGTTATGCCATCGTCTTCATACACTCGTCGCCGTCCTCACGCCGACCTCACGCCGCCGTCCTCGTGTCGTCGTTATACCATCGTCATTTCAAAGCCGCCATCTCAACGTCGTTATTGCCATCGTCTTCATACACTCGTCGCCGTCCTCATGTCGTCGTTATACCGTTGTAATTTCAAAGCCGCCATCTCAATGTCGTTATGCCATCGTCTTCATACACTCGTCGCCGTCCTCATGCCGCCATCATGTCGTCGTTATACCATCTGTTGCCATTTTAAAGACGCCATCTCAATGTCGTTATGCCGTCTTCGCCATACAGTCATCGTGATGCTCTTGGCCCGCCTTGGCAATAAGCGATTGTCATAGCACTGTAGGCCAATACCGGAGACAGTGCATGTCACATACGTCGCAGCGTAAGTGTCAAGATGACCACTGCACATTCTAAATCAACGTTCTCTTCGGTAGTACGGTGCGTCGCTACGCTGCTTGAATTCTAATCGCCCCATTATCATCGACAGTCATCTAGAGATGGGTTCTGGCGGAATACACCTTGCGCGTTGTTTTGAAGGCTCTTGATGTTGAAAACCTCAGGCAAAGTGTCACCAGGACACAAAGTAGTAAAGTTCGAACAGCGAGGCGTGCACATGTTCGCGACTATATACCCGCCAACTTACTTGTACCACGCAGCGATACAACGTGGTCCTAAATATCGTTCACTTGGCGCACTGTGAAGGCTTCGAGCCCTCCGCACTGATGAAATTGCGCAAATGCTGGTACCAGAGCGCATCCCAAATGAACACGAAATTGAACGCTATTTCTCAACGCTGTGAGAGCGGTGGCAGCATGGAAGCCCTGTGGGAGTTCACTGTTGCCAGCAGAGGGAGCACTTTTGCAGTATAGTTCTCTTATTCCGCCTGCGCGTCCAACGCCTTTCTCCTTTCCCGGTTACTGCTTCGCATGTGTGGGAATTCTTATTACTTCTTATTAGAATCTTGATTTTCAATGAGCTCTCTGCCTCCTTGCGTGACGTAACAGCTGAAAGCGAGCGGTTCTCCTGATATCTGGGATGTTGCGCAAGCTTAGACACCAGGCGATGCCACGCAAACGTCACGCCTTAATTCGCCCATCTGTGACTTGCATGAGCTTTTCGGATATCGATAACAGCATGCAATTTTTTGCGTGCCTAACGTGGTGCATCGCCCTAGGAATATTTTGAAGGCTGGCTTGGTCTTCGATTTTGACAGCCTTGAAATATTCTACAATTCGCGTAGCCTACACTGCGATAAAATAAACAATTGGCGTGTTGTTATTCTTAGACAACGATGAAGGTAGCTAATCCTTGTCATTTATCACGCAACTAAAGTTGGACATTACATGCGATCTAGCTGTAAAGGAGAAACTGTGCTTTCTCCCAGCACAAATTTCTAAAACTTGCATTTCAAAAAAGTAATGAAAACACGTGGTATGGCCCAACAGCAAACACGGAGGTCATTTACAGGAGCACAAAAGGTAATAACCAACGCATGACAATAATAAGGAAAAACACTTCAGCAATCCGTGTTCAACAACAACGAATTTTCCAATGCAGCGAGCTGGAAAGCAGCACTCCATTAACGCATATAACACTGCGAACAATTTTCTACACCAATAAATAAATAATAATACCAATACGAATAAATAAAAACAAGCAACGTAATCCACTAGACATTTGAACATCTATTCTTCGAGACCGGAAAGCGGTTTCGTGACGCAATAGTAACGTTCTGTAAACAATATTAATAAATAAAACACGCCTACAATTTTTGTAAAATTTAGGCAATTTTTTTCTTTCGAATCTACGATGTAATCTGTTGAGTGGAAGAAACGCCTAGGACTCCATGGAGCTAGGCAGTCGGTGACGGAAGCCGTGTTGTTCCGATATATTCTTCAATAAAGAAACAAAAAAGGCGCATTTTCGCCCGAAAGGCCAAGCGTCGATTGCGATAACAAACTAGTGGACAGCTATACGAAGTAATGATAGTCGTTTTATCGGCCATATAAACTTATAAACATAGGCATACTAACTAAATTAACAAGCATGGTGTCAAGCGTGCACAAGCAAACATGAATGCATCCCACTCGATGACCGTGAAAACTCGCTGTCAAAGCGCTGTAGTGAGTAAGCGCGGCAGCAGCAGCGAGCGAATTGACCTTCATCCCGCCGCTCGCATCAACGCGAACTAAGCCGCGAGAACACAGCGCAGGGA
Source organism: Dermacentor silvarum (assembly GCF_013339745.2). Classification (NCBI taxonomy): domain Eukaryota; kingdom Metazoa; phylum Arthropoda; class Arachnida; order Ixodida; family Ixodidae; genus Dermacentor; species Dermacentor silvarum. The sequence goes on along the minus strand of NC_051156.1, from coordinate 94,036,647 downwards.
GGAAGGACTCTGCCCCCGCTGCAAATGGCTTTCTAGATACAGCCGCCCGGACGGGCGCGCGCGGCGTAGAACCCCCCCTCCCTCTTCCTACCCTCCTCCCAGTGTGCTGCGCGCGACTGGAAGACGTACCGCTTCCTTCCCGTTTCCGGCCCTTGCATGCGTCAGATTGAGCAGTGATCACCGGCTTACTCTCGCACGCTTTCACTCGCAGATAGAGCATACGGCGCGCGACGACGATTGTATCGCTCATGTACTTTATATGGAACCTCACGGCGACGGCGACGCCAGAAATGCACCTGGAGTGTCCATATAATTGCTGTCGCAATAAAAACCCGTGGCCAAAGACAAGCAACTTTATAAAGTGCAACATGGCTGGACCCCAGCCACGCAGCACCTGAACCAGGATATGCATTTTAACGCGATAGCGTTAAGGGCCGCGTGTCGCAGAAAATCCGGCGTCGGCAACCGGCGTGCGATGTCGGCGGGTGGCGGAGAAAATCATCCCCAACCATGCAAGCCCTCCGAATATATTTAGGTATATGCATATGCCACGCCTTCATATATGACGTGCGGTATATGCAGTTTATATTTCCACACCATTATATCACTAATGTTGCTCATACCTTGTCTTACATTCTTCACATATCTATTCCTCGCAATTTTTACAATGATAATCCACAAACAAATGTCATGAAAGAAACAACCCATAGCGCATGCCTTTTATGTTAAATCTTCTCAGACTGACATATTAAACCCCGCAGGGGCGTCTGCGCAAGCAGGCGTTTGGTGAGTTGCGCCACCACGTACCCGAGCACATGAGGGTTGGACCCTCCCGCGTGTAGCCGTGCGCGGCTGAGCCGTGTCTGGGGAAAGGGGGATCCTGGGGGTTGAGCCGATGCCGGGTGTTCGGACCTTTAAGGCCCCCCGGCGGTGGCAACACACCTCTTCGGCCTCTGCTTCACATAGACGGCACCCCCTGGGCTGACCCACCCAGGGGAAACCGGCAGTCGCCTTTTCCTGTCCTCCTCTCCACCTTTCACTTTCCTATCCTCTTTCCCTCAACTCTCCTGTCTCCTCCTCTCTTCTTAGTTCTTCTTTTTCCTGGCGGCTAGGGTTAACCTTGTGTGGCTAACTACCCTGAGTTACGCCATATTGGGTTATAGTTGCGGTATACAGCTGGCGTGGGCAGGACTTGCAAGTTCTCGACGCGTCCCCTCGTTGGGCTCCGTGGTGGGTGGCTGGTACCGTGGCCGAAAAGGCATAATTTTTATGGCTAGTTCTTTTTCTTCAACTGATCGCCCTCCGCACAAAAGGGGGCGCACCGATGTCACTGCTCATTTCTTCACGAAGAACAAAACCAACTTCCCCAGATTCCACGTAATCCATAGTGAGCACTCAGAAATTACTGCACGACATGTCACTCCTTTCAATGTCACAAGAACCCTAATTGACGCCATAGGACAAGGATATAAAATAAAGAAGTTAGCCAATGGGGACCTTCTTTGGAGGTGTTGTACCAGCATCAATACGAGAAGCTTTCAGGAGTAACAGCCTTTGGGGACATTCCTATAGCTATCAGCGCCCACCGATCACTGAATACTGTTCGTGGCGTCATTTCTGACGATGAGCTAAAGTATGTGACCGAAGAAGAACTCCTAAACGGACTCAAAGAACAACATGTCACAAATGTGTACAGAATAAAAATCAGACGGGAAGGCAAGGAAATCGAAACAAAGCACTTCGTCCTAACATTCGCATTGAGCATACTGCCTGACTCTGTGGAGGTAGGCTACTCCAAACTGAAACTTCGACCATACATCCCCAACCCGCGACGCTGCTTCAAATGCCAAAGGTATGGCCACGGCTCACAGAGCTGCCGGGGCCAAACCACATGCGCTAAGTGTGCTTCCCATGACCACCCCTCAGACAATTGTGAAGTTCAACCACACCTCTGTGTAAACTGCGAGGGCAGTCATCCTGCTTACTCGCGTGCTTGCCCAACATGGAAACAAGAGAAAGAGATCATCACACTCAAAGTAAAAGAAAATATCACTTTCAGAGAAGCACGGAAGCGACTTTCGTTGGTGCAGAAAAAAAGTTATTCCGTTGTGCTGCAAAATGGCGCGGCAGCACAGCGGCTCCCAGGGCCTGCCCAGGTCACACGCAGTGAGGCCGGGGCAGAGCCTCCAGCGCCTTCGGTGGAAGCAGCTAGCGCTGCGCCACCCCATCAAAAGCAGGCTGTGCAGACCCCCAGGTCAGCAAGCCTCAAGGCCTCTCTCCACACGGCGAGGCCCAGCTCGAACACACCCGTGCGTCCAGCACGGACGTCCAGCGTATCTGAGGATACAATGGACACAAGTCAAGGCAGCCCTGTGCCGTCGACGTCGAATGAACGGCGGGGCTCCCTAGAACGCCACAAAAGAGAGAAGCCCCGAATCACGGGGCCTAAAAACACTACCTAAGTCTTCTTTTACTCGACACATATAATTACAAGATGGCTTTCATACACTGGAATTGCAGGGGACTTTTACATAACCTAAATGACATAAAAGACATACTAGCCACACACTCACCCGTAGCCTTGTGTCTACAAGAAACAAACTTAGGTCCTAAACACGAAAACATACTTAAAAACTATAAAGTCTTCCGCCGCGACCGAGAGCAGGCAAGCAGGCTCTCGGGTGGCGTTGCTATTATAGTTAAAAATGGGGTCGCAGCTCGAGAACATCAGCTTAAAACCAGATTAGAAGCTGTGGCAGCCATCCTGCACACATTCAAAACAATTACAGTATGCTGTGTATACCTGGAGCCACATCTTGGAATAACTATGCATGAATTGGAAGACCTTTTAGAACAGTTACCGAAGCCATATTTGATAGTCGGAGATTTTAATGCACACTCCAGCTTTTGGGGCAGTGACAAAACCGATACAAGAGGCCAAGTTATTGAGGATCTTATACTGAGTAATAACCTCTGTCTACTAAACACGGGAAAACCAGCGTATTGTTCACCTAGCTCAGGAAAAATGAGCTGTATTGATTTATCTTTTAGTTCACCCTCAATTTTTACCGATCTTAAGTGGGATGTCCTAGACAACCCATATGGAAGCGATCACCTACCTGTACTAATCAGCCTAACATCTTCACCGGAAGTAATCCCGACGAAACCACGACGGTGGATGCTCCGTTTAGCCGACTGGGCACTGTTTCGAGAAAAGGCCAGCCTAGAAAAAATAAATTCGAATAATCTGAGTATAGACGAACTTAATGAAGCTTTCACTAACTGTATTATTGCCGCAGCGCGCCTAGCTATCCCTCAATCCTCTGGAGTAGTAAAACAAAACCACAAAATTTGGTATACGCACGAATGTAGAGAAGCGAAAAAGAAACAAAACAAATCCTGGGGGACTTTTCGTAGATACCCAACGGTGGAAAATTTTATCAGTTTTAAAAAAGCAAGAGCAAAAGCCCGATACATCCGCCGCAATGCCGAAAAATCTTCGTGGCAAAGCTACGTGTCTTCCATAAACAGCTCAACTACATCAAAACAAATGTGGGAGAAGGTTCGAAACCTAAATGGCAGCTACTCCCCATTCACAATTCCCCTCCTCACAGCCCCAGGTATACAGACAAGTATTGAAGAACAGGCAGACATTTTGGGGGAATACTTCTCGGCAGTTTCCAGTTCATCACACTATACAGAATCATTTTAAAATTCAGAAATACCGCTGAGAAACAAAGACTGCCGGTAAATGGCAGCACAAATGAGCCATACAATACTTTAATTACAGTTCATGAAATCCAGAGAGTACTGTCCGCTGGTAAACAGACTGCACCAGGTCCGGATGAGATACATTATCAAATGTTAGCTCATCTCTCCGAACCTGCCGTAGAGGCCCTTTTAGGACTTTTTAACAAAGTTTGGGTGACGGGGAATATACCTGAAGCCTGGAAGAAAGCCATTATCATTCCATTTTTGAAACCCGGAAAACCACCAACTTCCCCGAGTAGTTATAGGCCCATAGCCCTCACCAGCTGTCTTGCAAAGACATTTGAAAGTGTCTTGAATATTAGACTAACCTTTGTGCTAGAAATTCGCGAACTTCTCGACATTCATCAATGTGGTTTTAAAAAGGCATGCTCCACAACTGACCATCTTGTTCGATTTGAAAATACAGTTCGAGAAGCTTTTATACACAAACAACACTGTCTTGCTGTCTTTTTCGATTTAGAGAAGGCATATGACACAACCTGGAGGTTTGGGATTCTCAAAGACCTGGCTGAGCTTGGCATCCGCGGCAGGATGCTGAACTGCTTAAAAGACTTCCTATCTAATCGCTCGTTCCATGTACGCCTAGGCTCCACCCTTTCAAAGAATTTCATTCAGGAAAACGGAGTACCCCAGGGATGTATTTTAAGCACAACACTCTTTGTTGTAAAAATGAACTCTATTAGCAAAATTATCCCAAGATCCATTATGTATTCAGTCTACGTCGACGATCTTCAGATAGCCTGCACGTCCTCCAACATATCAACATGCGAAAGACAAGTACAGTTAACAATAAATAAACTGGCAACATGGGCAGACAGAAATGGGTTCCGCTTTTCTCCACAGAAAACAGTGGCTATTCTTTTCTCACTCAAACGAGGCTTACAGACAGACCCCACCCTACACCTGAACGAAACTGAATTACCTGTCCAAAATGAGCACAAATTTCTCGGTATAACTTTTGACAAAAAACTCACTTTCCTCCGCACATAAACGCGCTTAAAAAGAAAGCATCTCGATCCCTGAACATACTTAAAGTCCTTTCACACAAACACTGGGGTTCTGATAGGCTATGCCTTCTACAAATTTATCGCTCCGTTATACGCTCCCGCTTAGACTATGGTTCCATAGTGTATGGTTCAGCAAGGAAGTCATACTTGAACCGCCTGGACCCAGTACATAACTTAGGTTTACGTCTTTCAACTGGTGCATACAAGACTTCGCCCATAAACAGTCTGTATGTAGAAACCAATGAGCCACCACTTTCAGACAGAAGAACTATGCTCACATGCTCATACATTCTAAAATCCGTTCACTGCCAAAACATATCTGTTACCAAATAGTTACAAGGTGCCCATCGCGAACACTGTTTACCAACAAACCCCATGCAATAAGACCACTCCTTCTCCGCTTTGAAGAGAGATGCCAAGAATTAGATATAATGGACACATTGCCTCATATAGCCCAGAATCCCGATCCACTCCCGCCTTGGTATCGCCTGCCCTCTGTGTGCGACTTCACATTAACGCAATTTCAGAAAAAACAAACACCGCATGAACATATATTACAAGAATATTTAGCAGTAAAGGAAAAATACGCGGAACACTCAGCATTTTATACCGATGGTTCGAAAACAGCAGGCTACGTTGGAAGTGCCGTGATACAAGGCAATTGGGAAAAAACTGTACGCCTACCTCAGTGTGCATCCATTTTCACTGCCGAGTGTTACGCAGTCTCTGTGGCTGTAGAAAAAATAATAAATGAGAACATTGAGAACAGCATCATTTACACAGACTCACTAAGTGTACTCACAGCACTTCAGCCTATAAATGCAATTACACCATTAATCGGCAGCATCCTACATAACCTAAGAAGAGCCACAAGCCAAGGACACAACATAAAATTTTGTTGGGTGCCGAGCCACGTCGGAATCAGTGGCAATGAGAAAGCAGATGAATGTGCTGCGAAAGCGCGGCATAAAGAAATCATAAATGTGAGAATTCCTTACAAAGATTCCATGAAATTAGGGTTCCATAAACTGCGAAATAAATGGCAGTCTACATGGAAAAAAGAAGTAAACAATAAACTACATCTAGTAAAACCTAACATAGAAGAATGGAAGTCATGCTCACACCAAAAACGCTTCATCGAAGTCATATTATGTCGCCTCCGCATTGGACACACGCATCTTACTCACAATTTCCTACTAACAAAACAAGACAAGCCTGTTTGTGAAAAATGCGGAGATGAACTTACCGTAATTCACATATTAATATCATGCACGAAACTCGAAACACTGAGAAAAAAATATTTTACTTTGTTTTACAATGAACACATTCCTTTTCATCCATCATTAATTTTAGGCGAAGACGCACTAGTAAATATGGCATACGTTTTTAGCTTCTTAAGGGAAGCAGGTGTCCTCGAAAAACTATGAATCTGACCCTGCGCTTCATTTCACATTATGATACACCTCATTCACCTTCTCTTCTCCGAGAAGAAGACTGAGGTTTTTTTAATTTGTTGGGATCCTGGGGGTCCTTGCCTAGACAAGGAGTGTTGATCAGGTGACCCAACTGTCGAAAAGAAACTTTACCTTGTGGTTGGCGCATGATAGCCTTAGTTGCTTATGCGCCATTAAACACAACACAACAACACAACACACGCATGTTCAGGAGCTCCCCAACAACCTTTGCAGTGTGGACAGGTGACAGGTCCTGTTGGAACAAGAAGTCTGCGTCAGGAAAAGGCCCGGCCAATGCGTAAGGTATCACAACATAATCAAGGATGTCGCAATACCTTGCCGATGTCATCGGTCCTTCAATACGGTGCAAAACGCCAAGTCCATCTCGGGACATAGTGCCCCAAACATTGACAGCAGTGCGGCCGCTGGATGCGACTTCCTGCACGCAAAGGGGTCGTAGCGGATGTTGACAGGGCTCCACACACGTTGCTTTTGGTCCCAGTGTGTTGTAAGGTAGGTTTGTCACAAAAAGTACAGTTTTCCAATCGTCCGTGGTCCAGGAGGCGTGTTCAGTCCCGAAGTTGAGCCACACCGTCTTGTTTGTCTCGGACAGGAGCGGCTTCTGGCCGCAACATGACTCTTGAGCTCTTATTGCGCCAGTCGTCTTTTTATTGTCGACACGCTTGCAGACATACCAGCGGCAGCACCGATCTCCTTGGCAGTGCAGAAGGGGCTTGTCTGCGCGGCGTCGAGGATAGCCATGTCCTGAGCAGGAGTAGTTGCACGAGGGTGCCGTTTATGAGGAGCGTCACTGATGCGGCCTTCATCCCTATAAGCTTGGATGATGCGATTGACAGTCTTATTCGATCTCCCCATCATTTCTGCTATTTGGCGTTGAGTATACTGCTTCAGGGCACATCAACTATAAGCTGGCGCTCAGTGTTTGGCACTCGGGACATTTTCCGAAGTGAAGAACGTATTTGTGTTTCATTGTGCGCACTACACGCAGCCACTTTCACGCAATAGGGTGCGCGGTGCATCAGTGCGGAATTTTCCATTAAATAAAATGAAGAAAACACAAAGAGCCAGGCTAGGATATCACCTGTTTCGTGAAGCTCGACTTGTCGAACACTAAGTTTGGGCATCAAGCCACGGCGGCAGTTATCATTTTCGAAGCTGAAATCACCACAGGGTAAAAAGAGGGCGAGAGGGAAAGCAGGCAAGTGGGGGCGATGCGCACTGACAGGAACAGCCAAACACTCCCCTGATAACTCGGAAACATGTCACGATTGGCGCCACTGTATAATCTTACAGCGCGCTTGGCCACGTGCTCCCGCGGTGTAGCTCATACTGAGCGCGATAGTACGTTCACCGGCGTCCACATTTTCGGTCACAACATAGTTCCTTAAAAATACTAATTAGTAAATTTACATTAGTTATACTATGAATCAGAGGTTGCCGTATACGTCCTGATGTCCACCAACTCGAGTAATATGTTGCCTAAACCACCATCACTTAAACTCCACCTTGCGGTTTCGTTTGTTTGTTGGACCCATACGTTTATGTTCTTCATTAAAACACACAATACTTTTTCCTAGAACGGGGTTCCGTTACTCAAACGCCCGTCATGATCAAGTTCGTCGACTAGGCATTCTCGAGTACAATGACTACGCTAGTATCCTGTGCATTATCAGTGCCTTCCGTCGGAATACCTAGTCCTGCATTTGTGGGGACTTATCTGATTTAACTAAATACAGTTATACAAATCGAACGCATATCTTGGAATCCGTGTGCAGCGAAGCTTTCGTCATGTGTTTAATGAAATGCTATAAATTTGCCAGTTTGATTTCCGCGTCGTTGGATGTAAAGGAAACTAGCACGCTCGAATGTGCTCGTGCGCCACCTGTCTACGCAATGCGATAACTCTTATCTTGCCTTGTATTTATTTACTTCTTATTTATTTTATATGTACCACCCGGTTCTTGGTCAATCCCCCTTTGTGGGTAAGTGCCATAATATGTGAATTATCATCATCATCATCAACAACACCCGGAGATCAGCTCAAAGAGGTAGTTGGGGTCGACAGAATGGAAGTATACACGCGCGATTGTGGCCTATTTGTGCTTACGTTGTGCTTAGGAAAGTAGGCATACAAAGGTTATAATTATAAACGTTCGCTTTATTAAGGGAGTTGTGCTCTTGATGACGTATATTTGTTGTAACGAGGATATTTAGGCTATTACTGAATAATCCCGTAGAAAGCAAGGCCCTCCAACCTGTGCACGTATGAGTGTAGCAAAAAAAAAATACATCGTAATTTCTTGCGTGCGAGCTATCCGTGAGTACAGCAGCAGAAGCACCCAACCAGACACCATGGTAAAATGTTCGTATCATCTTTTGTTGAAAAACTTTTTCTTAACTGGAAATTTCGGGAAGGTTTGCAGAGAAAGCTTCCCTTCAGAAGTTATGTTCGTGGCTGTGAATCGATAGCAGATGAGCGTTCCGTGCGAGTATATCGAAGCCCTCTCCTTTTCAACGAAGTTGCTTCGAGTTCGTTGCTTGTGATATGCAAGGGACAGCAGTTTACCTCGCTTTCAGTGAAGTGATTGATTACCGCGACCAAAGCACGGGGCAATGTCAGCGGCAACGCGCCCATAGCAGACCATCATTATGATCTATAGCTTCAAAAGCGGGGGTGGCTCTTTATCAGAAAAGAGATTTGTGGAGGAGCCGTAGAATAGGGGGCGGAGGGGCGGTCGGCAATCGATGACACACTGAAAGGACATCGAGGTTATATCATAGTAACTGCAGGAGAAGTATCTAGTGATTTAGAAAATAGCCATCGATGCAATGCACACGCTTCACCTGCAAACCAAAATTTGCAACACTTGTAGGTGGCAGCCATATTTTGCCGGGTACTGCGGATACTGGGGGAATAACGGCTGTGAAATTGTGTAGTCTGTTCTTATGACATGCTTGCTGCCAGCTTCCACTCGTCGTGACTTTGTCTGCTTATACCTCGTCAGCACAACTGCTGTCACATCGCTGACCACACTGACATATTCTGACTATAGGCTCAAGATTAAGCACGCGTCCTCTACTTGATAGCGCGACAGTTAAAAAAAAAAGAAAAGAAGCTCTATAGTTGAAAACAAATGTCAATATTCGTACATGATAAACGATGGTTCAGGGAAATTCTTTTGAGCCAAATGAGGGTGAATTGGATAAGGGTCTTTATTTATCGCTAAAGGTCGACCTGTTGTGTAATTTCGCCGTATAAACCAAAAAAAACATCATCAGCCCATAAGTCTACTGCAGGAGGCAGGCCTCTCCAAGCGATCTCCAGGTCTTCCTACCTTTCCTATGTAAGCGGATTCCATCTCGTCACTGAAATGTTCTTATGTCACCGTTATATCGAACGTTTAATTTCTCTTGGTACGCCACAACTCTTGCGAATAAATAGCCCCAGTGCTGCTTTGTAGCCTGGATTACCGAAAAGACCATTGCACAACACAATAAGATCGCATGCATTGTTAGCACAGCTACTTTTGCGGCACACATTTTATAAATGTTCTCCTGCATTTTGAAACCGGCGGTGCATTGTACATAAACGTCATGCGTACGCAGAAAAACATGTGGCTATGCGATCATTCAAATTCTGAGAATATGCTACATGGACTTTGGTATTTAATTACGGGGAAGTATGTCAACCATTACACAGAGTAAAATCAACGAACTGGTAAAACATACTATTTTCGCTAGGGCAATTGAAATGGAGACATTAGTTGTAAATATAACTTACTTCAACTTCATGTAATAATTGGTCACCTAGACAACCGCTGATATTATCAAACGCGAAACCAAGACTTATCTGCGACACTTCTTACAGTAAAACCCACTGAAGAGTGTACAAGCCAACAACTGTTTGTATAACGGAAGAAAACGAAAACTCGCACTCCTGTATCCGTAAAGTATAGCAACGCACAGTAGCGTTAAAACAATTACGCAGAACCTATCTCTGGATGTCTGTCTATGTATGCGAAGCATTTTTTTTTAATTTTGGAGAACCGACCACTGAAACAAAACACCTGGTTTGTACAATGTGAAGATCTCTTTATTTACCAAGCACGATGTGTCTGATGTTTCGGGTTTCTTCTTTTCTTCTTTATGCAGATGTGTGGATATTCTGAAGTGGCGCCATTGACGACGGAGAGGAAAGCTCGCCTGCAGTCTTTCTTACATAGGTCTGATGACGTCCATTGCATCTTTCTTATGAGTGAGTAGTTCAGGGTAACTTTTTCTAGTTATTCGCGAAGCGAAACTGCTCTTGCTACTGGCAAAATCCCTGTGCTGAAGATTTACGCGAGTATAAATTGTTTAATATTACGCGCATACGTCATAAATCACGAAAGTGAACTTTCAAAGTGCGTAACGTACAGTCTTTATTGAAACACCACCGTCAATCGGGGATAATTAAATATTCAAGAGTTCAAATGTGGATCGTCCTTGTTATGTTGCTGTCAGTGTGCATCTGCACAGTCAGTAGTGGCTACATCAAATATCCGTCCAAAACCAAAGTTAACGTGGAGTTTCGGCTTCCTAAAAAAAAGCTACTTCCCTTAAAAAATGTATCTATCCACTATTTCCTTTCAAGCGAAAATTAAGATTAGCGTCGGGTTCAAGGATATAGAACCATAGATATTGCCTCTTAAAGAATAACAGTGAAGCACGGCTTAGACATGCATTTACTGAACTGGAAACATTTCCAGTTCATTACAAAGACGTCCCTTCAAACACGCGAGACAAAATGTTTCAAGAACAGGTATTTTTCTTTGCGCTGCATCTCCCAGAGGACGTAACTGACAACTGCGACGAGCAAGCTAAATATATCTGTGAATTCGTGAACAAATGGCACCAATGGGACTCTATAGAGAAACGGACCCGAGCGAAGGCTCATTCTGAACTAGACAATAGAAAAGAGTCCCAGTGGCAGAATTAAGCGCACTGAAAACACGCTTGTTTTGAGCGTTCCTGCCTATTTTATAATTTTCAGTGTTTTCCCCCACAAACCTCCCAATGACTCCAATGTTATGTCTTCGGCATTCGTTTGCAGAAAGCTGTGTGCCCTTGCAAGAAAAAGTAACAAAGCCGCTCGGTTCTTGCCGTTATTTTGCCGAAAGCTGTAACTACACCTGAGACATGAATTCACGCTAACCCTTTGTTCAACTGACGCTCAAGCACTCTTTAAAAAATACCTGACAGTTCGTTAGATTTCACGAGCCGGTGCACTTCAAGATGATATCATTCAGACCAGGAAAGGAAGCTGAATGAAAATTAATGCTTAGCAGGGCTTACCATGATAGCGCGCATGTAAGGTAGCTTTATTGCCAGAACTTCAGCGCAATTTTCGGGAGAAATAATTCAGCTGAAAATGCGTGTGAACACTTCCATGTATGCAGCACCTGCAAAAAGTTGTCTATATATGAAATACTCCACTGAGATTAAACAAAGGTTGTTCAGAAGAGCGGAATTAGGCTTAACTGTGTGATCGCAAAATTAACCTGCAAAATTTCTCCGAATGTTTTTTTGCCTTGCACAACACTGATGCCCGAAATATAATCCAAGCGTAGACAATATAAATAGTACAGTGTAAGTATATTACAGAGAAGAACATAGCAGGATACAGCGCTAGCAGTATTAGCAAGCTAGCAGCTTATCGGGCTTTCGTGTACTTCTTGTATGCTGTGCCGGATAAAGGGAACTGTTTCATGAAGTTAATATTGTATTGGCTACTAGGAAGATCAATAGAAAGTAGCTCCCTAAATTTTAATTTAGGTCGGATTGTGAATATTTAAAAAAGTGGCGCTTTAAGCTTATTTAGGCGGCATTTAGCCAAAAGCTTAAGTTGCTTTCGTGGGATTCATTGAAGTTTAAAGGAAGCTCTCGTAGTGCATGACGGTGATGGCCGATCGCTGCAACCTCGTGCTTTCCCGCAAATTTATTTCGACACCCTTTTATAAAAGTAAGGTACGCAAAACACTTCAAGAAAACTAAAATACCTATATGTATTCCCCACTGACAGAGACGGGACTCGAACCCAGTACCTCTAGATTCTAGATTCTGAGACATTCGTTCGGCAGCCAGACCAAGCAGCTCCTGCTGTGGGACCTTTTCATAGCATTTCGAATAATAATGTATGCGTGCATTTGCCCAAACTAACGTACACATAAGCCCTAAACATGAAGGATAAGAAAAATGATCGGAAGCTAGCGACTCGCTACAGCGATGCATAGGAATACGATAGGGATATACTATTAAGCCAGAAAATACAGTGAGTACAAGCGATATGGAAATAGATGTGGGGCTTAGATTATATGACGGATAATAAGAAGGTGCGCAGTTAGGCTCGTAATCGATCGATCGATCGATCGATCTATCTATCTATCTATCTATCCATCAATCTATCAATCCAAGGGCCTTTTTAGTGCTTGTCTTTTACACACAGTGGCGCATACAGATGCAATTGCGTACTCTTGCCTACTAGGGGACTCATTTCCCTGCCAAAGGCATTACGAAAAATTTTAACGTTCTGTTGTATCAGTGACCTCGCAGCGGTCCCACTTTGAGGTAAATTCCTAAAGCTTTCTCAGACAGCAAATTTCCATCTAGGCAACTAACTCTTAAGCGCACAAATAGCTCTAGCACTAGTCTCTCCCTTGCTTCCAAACGTTCCGTGTGTACTGAAAAACACTGAAACTCTTGCAGTGGCAGCAAGACCACCACGGTCTCGGTCTTCGTAGTTCCTGGGCTGCAGTGTTGAAATTCGTGCGAATGTTTGGGACAACTTCGCGTACTAATAACAATTAACGTTACCGTTCCTACTATACTTTGCGCTAATAAACTTGTTTCCCAGTCACAGTCCTCGAGCAGGGTTTCGTTCACCCACGCATTTCAGCAGTCAAGCCGGAATGCTATCCTTGTTTGCATGGATCGCTCATATCTTTGTCATTTGATACGATTTCAATAGGACGTGCATGATCACAGCGGTATCCTTCATCTCAATGTGGTATTGTTAACTGGACACTGTAAACAGTGAGTAATGAGAACTGCGTTCTGCCCTGGATATGAGGAAGGCGGAAAAAAACTTAGCGGCATCAGATTAATTGCACACAGCGATCATCTAGTGAGAACGCACACTGTTCGGTAATCTGCACAATTATACTTTTTTTCCTAGCTGGTTTAAAAACAAATTGTGCTTTGGCACGTACGAAGCTTATGTTTTAATCACCATTTCGCTGAACCCATTAATTATGGTGATGTATTGATCTCAGCAATCTGTTTGATCTAAGCTATCAGTTAATTTTCCCCTCTGTAATGCCTCCGGGCCTTGAGGGTACTAATAAATGAAATGAGTGAAATAACGAACATTAGGACTCGCTTCAAAGCGGTGCATTTATGAAACTGCGCAAAGATTGCACTTCATTTAAAATGAAGAAAGAAATCCAGCAAATAGAATGTTCGCGGAAATGTTCGATGTATGTTTTAAGTATAGTGAAACAACGGCATGGTCATATTTGGCTGTTGGTTTAAACATTACTGATTGTTGGCTACTTCATTGGTCTCTTTTCTATGTAAAAAGTTAACCTCTCAACCTCGTCATCCTACTGTTTAAATACGTGTATGTTGCGCTAGGACCGGATTTAGCTAGATTAGGAATAAATTATTCGCTCTTATCTTCCATGCAGTTTTTTTTAAATTTAAATTGGCGTTGAGCCATGCTCCCTCAAGGGCTGCAGAAGATAGCGCCAACCTTTCCTTTTTCATACAAACCACTTACTACTTTTATTTATTATTCCAATCTTATACCGATGGCAATGATTGCACGAGTTCTTCGTAGTTTTATGGAACGTTCGCCTAGAAAGCACTCACTGTGAAAAAAAAAAGAAATAAAGGAATAGCTGGCTTGTGATGGAATAACACGTACTACATCATTTTTGTAAATTCTGGTGTTCTCGGAACTTGCAGTACGTCAGATTTTACTTTAATATCTGCTGCATCAGAATTGTGCCGACAGACATGCTGAATTATAATGAATGGACACATGGTTGGGTGCCCAGTTGTATACGGAAATTTTGGAACGAAGTATGGCTGCTGAATAAGTAATCACTAAAGCTACGACCTGTGCTGATTTCAGCAGGCATGATTTCTGTCTGTTCTTGTAGCAGTCAGCAGACATGATATTACCAACCTGCGTGGGTATTTGCCATGAGCTCATGTTAGTTGCATGGGCTCATACCCTGTAAATATCGGGCTGCATGAGGATATATGCCCATGCGTTCATAGCTGCACACAGGCTACAGGTCTCGTTCGCACAACAGTCTGAAAATGAGAGGCTGATGTTCACTTAAGTTTCCACAACCATGTCAAAGCTTCATAAGAATTTTTTTAAAGTACAAGATAGACACAGCACAAAAGGAAGGTCAGACACAGGACAGGTGCCTGTCCTGTGTCTCACCTTCTATTTTGTGCAGTGTCTTTTTCGCACTTACAAAAAAAAAAAATGTCAAGCATGCACCAACTAGGCCCACAGAAAGTTATTCTGAGCTTTCTAAGCAGCCATAAAGAAAATAATTAACTCACTCGGATACTAAGACCACAGTTTATAGCCTCTTGAATGAAGCTAAATCGTCGGTGAAGCACGCACCGACGTTTCGGTGGTCTTAGAGCGGTGTTCCCCCTTAGTGCAGCACTTGAGGTCCCAATTGAGTGCATGCAATAGTGGCTCAATGTTTTTTTAGGAAGGAACTTAGCGCATGACAAGGTGATCTGCGAATGTGCTGCACGGCCAGTTTGCATCGAAAAGTTGTGCCGAAGCTGTCGAGAACCCTATTTCTCATAGCAGCCTCAGTGCTAATGAAATTCGACCTTGTGCAGCTCAAGTGCTATAAATTAAGCCATACTCGGCAGCGCCTTTGCAGATGAGAGTTGTGAACTTTCGAACTGGCTTTCGTTACGGGAAACCAACACGATGGCGAGTTGGCCTGTGGTAAATGCGTTTACTCGAGAACGCGCTCACTTTCAGTCGGCGAGGTCACTGCTTGCTGCGGGAATCAAAGTGCCACGCTCGCAAGATGTATATGGCCGCCTGCACCTATGTACGCAGTGGTGCGCACGCACACACGTACAGACACATAACGGATGCACTCGAGCCGCGCAATTACCTCAGAGAGTGTTTTGTAGAGAACAAAGTTGGAAGGCAAAGTTTTGGCGTAGCGCGCGCGTAATTACTGGCGTCTCAGGGCGAACGTACGTGTTGGTTTTATGAAGCAAGCGTCTTGTGAAATTCCTCTGGAATTCAGTCCACAAACAGCTTTGATGGTGGCACCCGTATCACACCTATTAATTTTTTTGGCAGCGCCTGGTCGTGGAAAAGTATGATGTCTAGAGGACTTCGCAGTCAGCAGCATCTTTCCTGCTACACGGCGTGAGCGTCGCAAGGAAAATATATTGTCGCACAGCAGCAGGTATTCCGAGGTTTATTGTGCTGTAAGACACCATATATGTATATTTATATCAGTCTAGTCATATCATAAGAAGCCAACAAGCAATGATAACAAGGACAGCATAGGAGAAATTACTTCTAGTTTCTAACTGAAATAAAGAAATTGTAGGTATATGGAAATGAAAGTGGATGAAAGGACAGCTTGGGACATGAACCCACGTCTTCGCATTGCGCATGCGATGCTTTTACCTCTTACCTAAAGGGCACCATTCATGACGGAAAGAAAGGGCCTACTGTATTCTGTTTTATATACGTCTGATGACGTCTAATAATTTTTTTAGATCAATGAGGCGGTCTGGGTACCTTTTCCAATTTATTTATGAAAGGATATTGCTCTTGCTACTGCCAAAAGACCTATGCTGAAGATTTCCGCTAGCCTAAATTGCTTGGAATTATGGTCATGCGCCTTAAATCACATGAGTGAACTAAGAACACACGTAGCTTACCACTTTTTTGTGAAACGCCACCGTCGACCGGTGCTGATTATAAATGCAAGAAAATTAAGGGTGTGGAAATGTGCAGGATGTGTGCTTCGAATTAGGCACTATTTTAATGTACAACGTGGCGTTTGGCCGTCTGTGTGCACCAGAGGAGTCAATAGAGGCCACATGGGATATCGCTAAAAAACCAAAGTTAAAGTGAAGTTTCCTAAGGAAAGCCATTGCACTTTAAGAACATTTCTATTGCACTATCTCCTTGCAAGCAAGAACTAAAATCAGCGCCTCCTTCAGTGATATAGGAGCATAGCTATTTCACTTAAAGAATGGCATCGAAGCGCGCCTTAGACACGCATTTACTGGATCGGAAACAATTCCGGTTCGTTACAAAGCGACATCCGATGCAAATAACGGCGCAAAGACGCCCTTTAGTACACGCAAGATAAAATGTATAAAGAAAAGGTTTATCCTTGCGCTGCATCTCTCAGAAGACGCAACGGCCAACTGCGGCTAGCAAGCTAACTCTATCTGTGAATTTGTGATCAAATTGCCCCCATGGGACACGATAGCGAAGTGGACTCGAGTGCAAGCTCATTTTAACGATGCAATAGAAAATGGGCCTCAGTGGGAGAGTTAAGCGCAAACAAAGCACGCTTGTTTATAACGTTCCTGCCAATTGTATCATTTTCAGTGTTTTTATTTTTTCCCAAACGTCCTAGGGACTCGAATGTTATGTCCTCGGCTCCCATTTCGCGTAAGATATGCTGCCTCGCGAGAGAAAGTAACAGAGTCGCACGATTAATTCTTCCCTTTATTTTGGCAAAAGCTAGCAAAGATTTCGTTGTTTCTACTTAAGGACGTTCTTCGAGCCTGTGACTACACCATGAGGCAAGAAATAACGCTAACCCTTAATTCAAGTGACGCTCAATCACTGTTTGAAAAATGCTTGGCAGTTGGTTATTTTCGCACGAGTCGGTACACTACAAGATGATATCGTGAAAGAGAACAAGAAGCTGAATAAAAGTGAATGCTTAGCAGGACTTTCGTGATAGCGCATGCAATGTAACTTTATTGCCAAGACTGCGGTGTAATTTTTTGGGGAAAACTTATTTGTCAAAAAATGCAAATGAACAATCTCATCTATGCGGCGATTGCAAGAAGTCGTCTATGAAATGCTGCACCAGGAATAAAAAAAAATTGTGGTTGATCCCTCTTATATAGGAATCAGTATAGAACACGAAAGTGAAACGTGTCTTCACAGAAGTAGTGTAATGTTTATTGCACATCGATATATAATGTCTATTGGTGTTTTGTGGCTAAAGTGCCCTTAGGCGTTGATGCACCCACGCTGACGCCTGGTGGCACGTCTCCTCCATCACGACTACCAACGTCGATGACCATGAGCAACCGTCGTGCATATGGAAGCTGCACTACGCTGTACACGCTAGCACAACGCGAAAGACGAAGCACGTAACTGACACACTAATACAACGCGCAAGACAAAGCACGTAACTGAATCGTCACCGAGTCAAATCAGCGCGTACAGCGCGTCGTAATTGCAGCCTCCGCGATCAACTTCAGAAACATTTTCAGAGCTAATTGCGGAGGCCACGCTCCGCTGTGCTGAGTACGGTGAACGCCACCTAGGTGGCGTTGGTAGTGCTTCTTGATGCCAGCGTCACTTCGAATGCTGGCATCGAGGCGTCGTAGTGCTGAGACCACCGAAGTGTTCACTGTCGGTGCGCGTTAGTTTCATAATGCAGTACTTCTCTTTTCTGCTCGTAGGCGGCGGCACCGCCCCGAGCAAGAGCGCGGGTACACGGAGGAGTGTTAGATATATAAGGCGCGTCTGTGTAGCTCTCTGCAAATGCGTTTGTGGCGCAATGGGTTAAACGCTCGGCGATCTATCGTCGCGGACCGAGAGGTCGTGGGTTCGATTTCTAAATTTTGCATGTTTGTGGAACTTTTTCTTCTGGTTTCTTTCTTTGTATTATGTTCGTGTACATTGTAAGAACGTCATATCCGTGACGGAAATACGTCAGTCAAGTCTTGGTGGACCCCGGCATAAAACACTTTCGTGTTAAAAACGGTGTTCGGAAGAGCGAAATTAGGCTTAACGGTCCGATCGCAAAGTGAACGTAAAAGTTTCTCCGAAGAATCTTTTGCTTTGCACAGCACTTATTTTATTTTATTTAGAAAGCGCTCACAGGCCTACGAAGAGGCATAGGGTGAGGGGGGGGGGGCGTATGTTACAATACAATACAATCGGTTAAAAGATATCAATGCTACACGGAACTATGTTCTGCTATGTTCGAAATGTAATTGAAACGCGGACAATAGTACAGCGTACGTATACCACTATGAAGAACACATCAGTCATTGCAGCACTGGCAGTACTATTAAGCTAGCAGCTTATCGTGCTTTCGTCTACTAGAATACTGTGCAGCATGAAGGGAACTAGTTGATGAGGTTAATAATTTTTTGGCTACTAGTAGGTTTAGTAGTAGTTAGTAGTAGAAGATCAGCTACAGGCTGTCCAGAGGGCCCACGATGTCGCTGACGGGCTGGGCCTAACGGTGCCATCGTGGGAGCGGCCCGCCTCGACTTGAAATAGTCCAGCCTCAGGACTTTTGTAAATAAAAAGTTTTTACACACACTAGTAGGTTTTCATATAGATCAGTTGAAAGTAGCTTCTTGAATGTTAATTTAGGCCGCATTGTGAATATTTGAAAACTGGCATTTAGTTTGTTTCGATTAGAAGCCGGGTGTCTACCTCTGCTCCACGCGTCTACCTCTGCTCCATGAAGTTAGGAAATTTGCAGGCGCAAGTTGTAATCAGCTAGCACATGATGATGATGATTATGATGATGATGATGATGATGATTTAGTTTGTTTAGGCTGCTTTTAGCGTTTTCGTGAGCTGCACGAAAACGGGAAGTTAAGGGGAAGCTGTCGTGGAGTGTAACGGTTCTGGCCGATTGCTACAACCTCATGCTTTCCCGCAAATTGAGTTCACCACTTTTCGTAAGGTAGGCAAAACAGGACATGAACATGCCACTGAAGACCAAGCGTTGTTCAAGGCAGCAGTTACTGAACACTTACTGGTGTAGCTGCAAAGTGATGTTGTTTTTTTTCCTTTGAGTTCAATTTATTATTTTGTTGTGTATTTACATTGTACCCACCCCCCTCCCCTGTAACGACCTCTGGGTTTTGACGGTATACTAATAAAAAATACAAAAATACAACAAAATCACGTAAATTTCTGCCCCACTGATGGAGACGGGACTCGAACCCTGTACTTCTAGATTCTGAGACGTTCGTTCGGCAGCCAGACCAAGAAGCTCTAATTGTCGGACCCCTTTGATGGCATTCTGAATGATAATATGTGCCTGCTTTTGCACAGACTAACGCACAAATAAGGCCTAAACTTGAAGGATAACGAAGTTGATAGGAACCTAAAACCTTGCTGCAAAGATCTATAAAAATACGATAGGCCTACCACAAAGCACAAATGCAGTAAATACACTTAGGAATCGGAAAGGACGGGGTGTTTAAATCGTATAACCGATAATAAGATGAAGGTGTGCGGTTAGGATGGTTATCCGTCCGTCCGTCCGTCCGTCCGACCAACCGACCGACCGATCGACCGACTGACCGACCTCGTTATAAATAATATAGACGTTCCCAAGTTGTCCAGCATCCCAATGTTGAATACTTCACACACACATACACACACACAAACGCGCGCGCATGCACGCGCGCAAGCACACACACAAACAATCCGGAAAAATGAACTCCGAAAGCAATCCAATGGCCTTTTTTAGCTTCTTTATTTTACATACAGTGGCGTATACAGGTGCAGTTGCGCACTGCTTCCAACTGAGCGCCATTTCATTGCGAAATGCGTTACGAAAATCTTTAACATTTGGTCATATAACCTCGCAGCTGGTTCCATTCAAGCTCTGGCGCTGTTCTGTGCTTCGGCATTCGCCAGAGAAATTTCTCAGAGCTATGTGTATGATACTAATAGTGCTGCTTTCAGAGTAATCTTGTTGGTTTAATCTGTTCTATATGCTTGGAAGGCGCAAGCGAAATAAGAAAGATTTGTAAAGTAAAACAGATATCATGGTCCCGCTTTGAGGTAAATTTCTAAAGCTTTCTAAGACAGCAAATTTCCGCCTAGGCAACTCTTCGGCGGTCAAAGTGCTCAAGCCCTAATGTCTTCCTTTCCTCCGAACGTTCAGTGCATACTGAAAATCTCGAAAGCATTGGCAACGGCAGCAAGAACACCACGGTCTCTGTTTTCGTATCCCGCAGGAGCGTCTGCGCAAGCAGGCGTTTGGTGAGTTGCGCCACCACGGACCCGAGCACATGAGGGTTGGAGCCTTACGCGTGTAGCCGTGCGCGGCTGAGCCGTGTCTGGGGAAAGGGGGATCCTGGGGGTTGAGCCGATGCCGGGTGTTCGGACCTTTAAGCCCCCCCCCCCCCCCCCCCCGGCAGAGGCAACACACCTCTTCGGCCTCTGCTTCACATAGACGGCACCCCTGGGCTGACCCACCCAGGGGAAATCGGCAGTTGCCTTTTCCTGTCCTCCTCTTTAATCTTCGTCTTTCTCTCTCACTTTCAATCTATCCTGTCTTCTGTTCACTTCCATTACTTCCAATTTCCCAGGCAGCTAGGGTTAACCTTGTGTGGGTAGCCAACCTCGGATACTCCATATTTGGTTATAGTGGTGACGTACAGCTGGCGTCTGCAGGTCTTGTGTTTACAGGCCCTCCAGCGTCCCCTTGTTGGGCTCCATGGTGGGTGGCTGGCGTTGCTGCCGAAAAATCTATATATACTTATGGCAAGTCCATTCCCCCCACTATCCGATCGCCGTCTGAAACGAGGGCGCACCGATGAAGTCTTCCAGTTTTTTGGTCGCCAAAGAGCAACTTTTACCCGATTCCATGTGATTCACTCAGAAAAAACAGACAAATGTGTACGAGCAATCTCACCTTTCCTTGTGTCAAAGACTTTGACTGATATTTTTGGACCAGGTATAAAGCATCCAGGATGGCGAGCGGTGATCTCCTCTTGGAGCTCCGAGACCAGAAACAGTACGAAAAACTGCCCAATCTAGTATCATTTGGAGATGCGCAGTTAACAGTAACCCCGCGCCATACAATGAATACCACCCGTGGCGTTGTCTCACTTGACGATCTGTTGCAGCTGAGTGAGGCTGAACTCCTGGAGGGTTTCAGTGAGCAGAATGTCATCAATGTAAAACGGATTAAAATGAGGCGAGATGGCAAAGAACTCCAGACCAGGCATCTGATACTTACTTTCAACTCAAGTGTTCTGCCCGAGTCTATCGAGGCCGGGTACATCAAGCTTCGTGTTAGGCCATACGTGCCAAATCCTCTTCGATGTTTCAAATGCCAGCGGTTTGGCCATAGTTCCCAGAACTGCCGAGGCCGCCAAACTTGTGCGAAATGCAGTAGTCATGAACACGCCTCTTAGTCATGTGAAAGCTCTCTACATTGTGTGAACTGTGATGGGGAGCACGCCGCATACTCGCGGTTGTGCCCATCCTGGAAAAAAGAAAAGGAAATAGTGACAATTAAGGTAAAAGAAAACATAACTTTCAAGCAGGCACGCAGGCGGGTATTGCACCTGCCGAAAACCAGCTTTGCCGAAGTGGCGCGTCAGGGGGCAGCGCCACAGCGGCTTCCGGCGGCTGTCCGGCTCACACACAGTGAGCTTCAAGCGACGCCATCCGCCCCCTCGGTGGCTGCAGCTAGCGCTGCTCCGCCACCCCAGCAGAAGGGGCTATCAACCTCCGGGCTAGTGGCCTCCAAGGCCTTGTCTCTCGAGACGAGGCCTTCACCGCGAACAAACCGCTCTCAAGAGCGGGTGTCCAGCGCTCTGCAAGAGCCGATGGACACATCTTCCAGCCAGACGGCGCAGCCAGCGCCAAAGGAGCGGCGAGAATCTCTCGACCGCTCCAAAAAAAAATGTGGTTGATCCCTCTTATATAGGAATCGGTATAGAACACGAAAGTGAAACGTGTCTTCACAGAAGTAGTGTAATGTTTATTGCACATTGATATATAATGTCTATTGGTGTTTTGTGGCTAAAGCGCCCTGAGGCGTTGATGCACCCACGCTGACGCCTGGTGGCACGTCTCCTCCATCACGACTACCAACGTCGATGACCATGAGCAACCGTCGTGCATATGGAAGCTGCACTACGCTGCACACGCTAGCACAACGCGAAGACGAAGCACGTAACTGACACACTAATACAACGCGCAAGACAAAGCACGTAACTGAATCGTCACCGAGTCAAATCAGCGCGTACAGCGCGTCGTAATTGCAGCATCCGCGATCAACTTCAGAAACATTTTCAGAGCTAATTGCGGAGGCCACGCTCCGCTGTGCTGAGTACGGTGAACGCCACCTAGGTGGCGTTGGTAGTGCTTCTTGATGCCAGCGTCCCTTCGAATGCTGGCATCGAGGCGTCGTAGTGCTGAGACCACCGAAGCGTTCACTGTCGGTGCGCGTTAGTGTCATAATGCAGTACTTCTCTTTTCTGCTCGTAGGCGGCGGCACCGCCCCGAGCAAGAGCGCGGGTACACGGAGGAGTGTTAGATATATAAGGCGCGTCTGTGTAGCTCTCTGCAAATGCGTTTGTGGCGCAATGGGTTAAACGCTCGGCGATCTATCGTCGCGGACCGAGAGGTCGTGGGTTCTATTTCCAAATTTTGCATGTTTGTGGAACTTTTTCTTCTGGTTTCTTTCTTTGTATTATGTTCATGTACATTGTAAGCTGACGTATTTCCGTGACGGAAATACGTCAGTGAAGTCTTGGTGGACCCCGGCATAAAACACTTTCGTGTTAAAAATTATTATCAGCAGCATTGGCTCGATCGTCGTGGTGTTCTTCCGTAGCTGGCTCGTTGGCACCCCTCGGGTTGTGCTCGCGCTCCTGCTCGGCACGCGCTCGTGCCACTGCTCCCGCGTTCGTCGTCGGCGTCTGCCTCCACAGCTGGCTGAGTTGCCGCTAATTGTTTTTGTTGTTGCATCAAAACATAGCTCGTACCCACAGGGGGAATCGGTCATTCCCGCGTAGAATTTCACTTCTCTTCTGTCGTCGTAATGGGGAGGCCACGTTTTCGGGGGTATGATCCATTGCTGAATTGGGTACGAGCCATTCATTGTACTACGTAATGGACCCATTTAATTATAAAGCAATTTCACGGAAATCCATCCAGAATGAACGCGCTTGGGAAAGGGCTCGTCGTCGACGTGCTGATTGTGGCGTGAGGGCTTCCGAAGCCCAGGCGAAACGTCAGCGACGAACTGCCACACCGAGTTGCGCGTTCGCAATGTTGAGGCCAAATGAACGTCAGCGTCATCTTTACTTCCAAGAACCCGACAACGGTGGTACACGCCTCGGCAACGCCAGCGCCAACTTCCCCGGTGCGACGTACAGCCAGTATTCAACGCGAGTTTCTCAACTGGAACTTCGGAGCCAGCTGCAGTACGTGTGATCGCTTGTGGTTCGAGCACAACATGCTACTCGCCAGTGCAATTCATTCGAACGAACACCGAAGAAACACACGACAAGCTTCGCTTACCCCCATTTCCTTGACAGGGGAGGGGCTACTTATTGTTTTTTCTAATTAGCCCAGTATTTATATTGTCTGAGCAAATTCATTAAACTGTGAGTGGTCGGCTGGCTCGGCTCTCTTTCAAATGACTCGTAAGCGTGCAGGCTTTCACGTTCATCCTTTAGCATATGCTAAAACGAAACTTAACATTTTCCTATTAGCCCAGTACTTACATTATCGGAACAAATTAATTACGCTGTGAGTGGACTGCTAGTTCGGCTCCGTTTCAGAGGTGAAGGCAACGTGAACGACGTTTTTCTGGGTCGAGATTGTAATTCACAGGCTTATCTGCAAAGGGGTGGACTTGGCAACAGATGAAATCCGCGGATTATTGATCGAGCCAAATGTAGCACCCTGCTCAATGCAGGAGATCTTACGCAACCAGAAATTCTGTTCTGGTTATTTCTGTGACAGCCCTTACAATATTTCGCGTAGATGTGCCTAAACCATAATGCAAAAGCAGCAATGACAAGAATGTTTATCTTTGCGCAGGGCATTTAAACTATCGCTAGTTATACAACAAAACACAAGCAAGTGTGGCAGCGTGGCAGCTGCCGGGCGTAGCAGTAACACTTCGACGCTAGCGCCGGCAAGTACATTAACTGTACTAGTGGATTAGTTCCTTGGTTTAGGAGCTTACTGCTGGCGGGTTTCAATGTTAAAGACTATACCACGCTAAGAAAGCTCTGTCCCGTACGAGCACTGTTTGAGCGTAGCGAGTTAACTCATGGTCTCTAAGGCGGCTGTCACACGGGGCATTTCGTATGGCGATAGAGTCCTATTGAGATGGAATGTCTCGATACCGATTGGCTCTGTTGCACAAGCTGCGGAAAGAAGACCATCCCGGTCGGAAAATTTCGATCGCGGTCTGACTCGATCGTGGTCAAAAAATGCACCGCGGGACACTGGCATAACAATCTTAATCTTCACTTAATCTTTATCTTCTGTCCTTCCTTGCATACGGGCGATTAGTCAGTGAAGCAATAAATTCCGCTGTGAACAATAGTTAAATTGTATTTCTTATATCCGTTATGCTTACTTGACCTCTCTGTGCGTCTCTTGTTCAACAGTCTTCTCACACTTCCAATTAAAAGCGACGCTTTCTTGCCGAGTTCGAGGCACGTTTTTTTTTTTCGTATCTGGCCTCTATCACCGAATGCCACTGACGTATGCTTCAACAAGTGGCATTGATCACCCTGTCTCGCAGCCAAGTCAGGGCGTTGAGACG
Source organism: Dermacentor silvarum (assembly GCF_013339745.2). Lineage (NCBI taxonomy): Eukaryota > Metazoa > Arthropoda > Arachnida > Ixodida > Ixodidae > Dermacentor > Dermacentor silvarum. Next base: position 94,011,534 of record NC_051156.1, on the reverse strand, counting down.
CTTGGAGCGTTTCGATCCGCACATGCGCTAGAAGAATTCGACGCATCAGAAACACCACGAGGGCAATACCACTGAAAATTTAAATAAAAAATGTCACAGTTTCGCCCTAAGGGCGAAGCAATGAATGCGATAGCAACACAGCAATGTCATACGAAGTAAGGTGAGCGGCTTTGGTAGCAATATGAATTGTAGTAAACATGAGCTGATTAAGTAAGCAGGTGTGCTGCGGCGTAAGTAGACCGACATGAAGAGAGACTCGATGACCACGAGAAGGCGCGTGTGAAACGCTGGTGTTGATGAGAAGCGCTTGCCGTGGGCAGCGCGTGCGAAGGGACACACCTGTAGTGCTGCACTGCCGATCCGGGCAGCATTGCATGTGTAGCGTGCGTTGGAAAATGTGGCCCGACTATTACTAACTGAATGAACAAGCGTGGTGTGAGCGCCCACAAACAAACATGAATAGATCACACTGAATGACTGCAGACGACTGACAAAACGCTGGCAGCAAGCCCGTACGCTGCAGCGGGCGAAGGTACGTGCGGTCTATCGCTGCAACAGAAACTGAGTGGTGAATGCACAGTGCATAAAGGCCAGAGCCGTGTGGAGATAAGAGACGGTGCGGCGAGCGGCGAGCGCGGTTGTTGGCAGAGTTGGGCAGAGTAGAAGTGCCCCCCCCCCCCCCCCCCCGCTCCCTCCGGCGCTGGCTTCCCGCTTCGTTGCTTGCGCGAGGGAGATTGAGTGCGTTCGCTCTCCGTGATAGCGCGCGTCCCCGCACGCTTTCCGGAAGCTCGGGCATACGGCGCGCGGTGAAGATTTTATCTATACGGAACCTCACGGCAACGGCGACGACGACGGCGACGGCGACGGCGACGCCGACGGCAGAAATCCGGTTGAAGTGTCCATATAATTGCTATCGCAATAATATATATGTATGATGTACTGCCTGTAAATATGGTGTATAATATACCCTTTATTATATATGTATACTTTCATAGTACTATTTATACCGCGAAAACTACACTTTATATGCACACACACATGTTTCATGAGGCAATCACACCAAGAATGCGTCGCTTTAAGTAGATATCAACTGGAGTTGAGCCTCCCTGTTTTTATTGCGATAGCAATTATATGGACACTTCAACCGGATTTCTGCCGTCGGCGTCGCCGTCGCCATCGCCGTAGCCGTCGCCGTGAGGTTCCGTATAGATAAAATCTTCACCGCGCGCCGTATGCCCGAGTGGAAGCGTGCTGGGACGCGCGCTATCACGGAGAGCGAACGCACTCAATCTCCCACGCGCAAGCACGGAAGCGGGAAGCCAGCGCCGGAGGGAGCAGGGGGGGGGGGGGCGCACTTTTCCTCTGCCAACAACCGCGCTCGTTGCTCGCCGCACCGTCTCTTATCTCCACACGGCTCTGACCTTTATGCACTATGCGTTCGCCGCTCAGTTTCTGTTGAAGCGATAGACCGCACGTACCTTCGCCCGCTGCTGCGGCGTATATATGCGCTTGCTGCCAGCGTTTTGACAGTCGTTGTCTGCAGTCATTCAGTGTGAGCTATTCATGTTTGTTTGTGCGCGCTCACACCACGCTTGTTCATTCAGTTAGTAATAGTGGGGCCACATTTTCCAACGCACGCTACACATGTAATGCTGCCCGGATCGGCAGTGCAGCGCTACAGGTGTGTCCCTTCGCACGCGCGCTGCCCACGGGAAGCGCTTCTCATCAACACCACCGTTTCACACGCGCCTTCTCGTGGTCATCGAGTCTCTCTTCATGTCGGTCTACTTACGCCGCAGCACACCTGCTTACTTAATCAGCTCATGTTTACTACAATTCATATTGCTACCAAAGCCGCTCACCTTACTTCGTATGACATTGCTGTGTTGCTATCGCATTCATTGCTTCGCCCTTAGGGCGAAACTGTGACATTTTTTATTAGCCATTTGGCAGGCTTTCAACACTGCGCACAGTAATAGCCGTAATATAACATTTTGCTTCCGGTGTTTTCTCGGCTATTTCTGTATTTTTTGCTGCCTCTGTTTTTTCAGCTATTTTATTTTTGTGTTATAATAACTTTGATATACTTACATTGTTTGGAAATTTCTCTTGTTTTACTAGTGCCTTTTTTATGTTTATATGACTATGTACATCCCCCCTAACCCAATGCCTTCTTCAGGGCCTGTAAGTTACTGTAAATAAATAAATAAACAAATACATAATAGTATTCTTCAACGCGGTGCAGCATTGTTAATTGAACACTGCAAACAATTAGGTTAAGTTTAACTTGCATGCTGACATGGTGTCAAAAAAAGTTGCCTTTGGAATAACAGTACTAATTCTAACGCGCTCATATTTTACAAAACCGTAAACTTCTCTTTATAACGCATTTATTTATTATCCCTTGCAATACGTACTGCATCTCAGTTTGGAGAAACGTATATTCCTGGCACATAATACATCTACAATGTTTACAAAACCAAGCCTTGAGGCTCATCAATTTCTCTATTTACATGTCACATGCAGTACTAATTTTCAGTGCCGTAAAAATACTACTACTTCGTCACATGCTCCAGCTCCAAATTGGTTTTACTAATTTACCGCACGCTCATCATGAAATAATTTTAGATGCATTTAATAGGTCTGCTCTGACCAAACACTAAGAATACGAGATTTTCCTCTAACAACAATTTTTTACTCCCTCCAATAAACACTAATTATAGAATGTTCACTGATCTTCTTACGACCATTAAATACTGGAACAAACTACCGCCCAATATTAAAGCCTGCCGCACAACATTAACATTCAATAGAGATACGAAGAAATATTTACTAACGACACTGCTGACTGCAGACTGATTATTATGAGTGTATATTGTGTACAAATTTATTTACCAGTTTTCAATGTTTCTATATTTAAATAATATATCGCTTTCATTTTTTATTCTCTATCTGCCTTTCCCCCTTTTTTCTCCTTGTTTTGACGTTTTAAATTTTGCGTCGCATAGTCTATATCTCACTTATACTTCGCGTATTGTAAGCATATTTTGTTTCTAATTATCTGCTACATTAACCTCGTGTTCTTTGATTTGTGTCATTCCTACGTTTCTAAAACGTGTCAATTATTACATATTTATTTATTCATACGCAGTATCAATTTCATTTGCTTGTATTTGACTTGAATTTTAATTATTGTGAGCACCTTTTTTCTATTTGATTATCTGCTTCATTAACTTCGTGTATTCTGATGTCGGTCGCTACTATGTTGCCATAATCTATTAATTACTATATTGTTAAATTACGAATAGGAGGCCCTCCTGACATTTCTTGTAACTCCGGGACCTCCTTCTGTAATAATAATGAATGAAGAAATAAAAAAAAACATGAGCAAAACTGCGTTCTGCCCTTGCATATGAGGAATGCGCACAAAAATTTCGCATCATCAGATTCATTACTCAAAGCGATCGTCTCGTGAGAACGCGGACTATTCTATCATCACTGTCCACGTTTGTTCTTTATGGCTGGTTAAAAAACTAATTGTACTTGGCGTGTACGAAGCTTACGAGAAGGTGTGGTACTTCAATCTCCATTTCCCTGAACCCATTATTTATGTGAATGTTTTGATTTCACCTATAACGAACACAAGGCCTCGCTTCAAAGCGGTGCGGTTAGGTAACTGCGCAGAGTGCACTTCATTTAATATTCAGAACGAGATCCAGCAAGTAGAACGTTCGTAAAAATGTTCGACCTAGGCTTTAAATATAATGAAATGAGGGCACGCTCATACATTGGTGTTGGTTTAAACATGACTGATTGTTGGCTACCTCATTTGTTTGCCTTCTGCGTAAAAAGTTACCTGTCTACCTCCTCATCCTCGTGTTCAGATACGCGTATGTTGCGCTAGGGCCGGAGCTAGCTAGATTAAGAATGAATTATTCAGTCTTATCCGCCTTTGAGTTATTTTAATTTATTATTACAATCTTAAACCGGCGCCAACGCTTGCGCGAGTTATTCCTAGCTTTCATAGAACGTACTCCTAGGAAGCAATAACCCGAACTACATTATTTTTGTACAGAGCCCCGTCTTCTCGGAACTAGCACTGCGTCAGCCTTTACTTTCATATGTATCCATCAGAATCGTGCCGTCAGACATGCTTAATCATAATGCATGGCTACATTTTTGAGTGCCCAGTGAGCAAGGAGATTTTGGAATGACGTATGGCAACTGAATAAGTAAACACTAACGCTAAGACCTGCGAAATAAGCTTTTCTTTTTCTACACTCACGTTACCTCAAATGCACGAAGAGAGATAGCAAGGGAGGTGCACAGTAATGGAAATCGTATTTTGCGTTTTTTGGATACTACAAAAAAGCCCAAGCTGCATCGGAGATTGCCGGTAATATTTAATTTCGAAACTTTGAAACTCGACAGCTAAGATGTCCTGTCACCGCTGTTGCGTTTTTAGTGCTGGAGCGAGCACGAAGTTTCCTGCTCTTTCTGGTGTTATTGTGAGTGCAAAGTTGGAGATAAGTCAGAATACTGTGACATACTGTTGCCAAACTGAAGTAGGAATTTCGATGCAAACGGACTCGGGTATCTTCTAGAGTGCAATTATTACTACGGGACAATTCTAAAATTGCAGCTGCCACGGAAGGCAAACAAGCTTTATCAAACAACTCCTATACAATAAAGGCTTCGGCACATAAGAATCAAAGTGCTAACCACGTTACCTCTTTCCTGAACAACCTAACCATAAGAAACTACAATTATTCGTTGTTCTCCCGCATGGGTAATTAAACGAATGTAGTGCAACCGAAGTGACCCTACTAGCCATGAGATGAATCGGCCTGGAGGTATTGTACGCAATATGGGCTATATTTCTTTTTCTGATGGGAGCAGTCAGAAGATGGAGAGCTAATGATTGTGCCCTACACAGCAAGTGTGTGCGCCACAATCACTATATTGCATTTAATAACAGGTCAGTTTACTGTACCGAGCTATCAAATATCTATTGTAGCTATCGCACTTCTGCAAGATAACCTCGAATGTTTGAAAAGGCATGCATTACTTGCCACCCAATGAAGTTAGGGAGTGCCACCTTATGAAGCCAACAGATAATATACTTGAGGAAAGCATAAGGAATAGTATTTGTTGTTTGAATTAAATTGTAGAAATTATAAAGTAAATGGAAGTGAAAGTGGACAAAAAAAAAACGGCAGATCCCACGCCCTGTGGGAATCGATGTTATGCGAAGCAGTGTGTGGGGAGCCTACCAAGTTAATGAAACGACCATGACAGCACCAAGACGAAGGCGGTTCTTTCATGACCTACATGGCACGCATGTCATGACATTCATGTCATGAGTAGTCAGGAGTCCCTTTAGCTACACCTAAAAGACCTTAAGGCGAAAGCCTTAGTCATGCTCATGACTGCGACTTCGACCATTAATCCTTAGCCTTTTCCTTCACTTGGTACCACATCCGAACACATTCCATTGGTTTTTGAGTGTTAATCTTTTTTTTTCGTTGAGTCATTCTCATTTTTGCTGAATCAGGGTCATGACTATGACTTATACGACCATCCTTTAGTGTTTCCTTTACATAGTGCCCGCGTCAGAACCCATTTCAGTGGTTTTTCAGTGCTATACTTTTTTCGCCGAATCATTGTCATTTTTGCTGAGTCATGCTCATGACTATGACATTTACCAGTATCATTTAGTGTTGCCTTCACTTAATACCCACGTCGCAACCCATTTCAGTGGGTTTTAAGTCTTGATCTTTTTTTGCTGAGTCATTGTCATTTTTGCTCAGTCATGGTCATGACTGTGACTTCTACCATCATCTTTAGTGTTTTCTTCACTTAGTACCCACGTCAGAAACCAGTTAAGTGGGTTTTGAGTATTCATCATATTTAGCTGAGTCATTGTCATTTATGCTGAGACATGCTCATGACTATGACTTCTACCCTCATCGTTTAGTGTTTCCTTCACTTAGCACCCACGTCCGAACCCATTTCAATGGTTTTTAAGTGTTATTCTTTTTCGCTGAGTCATTGCCATTTTTGCGTAGTCATGGCCCTGACAATGACTTTTACCAGTATCATTTAGTGTTGCCTTCACTTAGTACCCACGTCGCAACCCATTTCAGTGGGTTTTAAGTCTTGATCTTTTTTCGCTGAGTCATTGCTGTGGGTCCACGTATTGAACATATAACACTACAACATTTCAGCACCGACGGCTCTGTAGTTGCTATATTTGGCGTGGTTTTAAATAGGTGACGACTTTTCAGAATTTTGAGCTATTCGGTGTGAAACCTATGTAAACCTGGCAATTATTAAAGTAGCCTCATAGCAAAGGCGTGTTCCTTGATTGAAGACTTGAGCTTTTTCAAGCGTAAAGCCACGCACTTAGTCCGAACGGCGAACTTTGCTTAAGTGATCATATACGTGAATTCTAACCTAACTCAAAGGCAACATAAACGTCTAAACTAAAACAAGAATATTTCAGCCAAATTATTGTTATGTGTTGTGGTTCTTTTGGAAAAAAGAACAGCCTGAAAGCACTAATCTGTGCGCTAAGCTTTGGTCCTTTCTAGGCAGTACTTAGTTACAAAGAGCACAGTTTATGGGATAGAAACAAGGTAGTTTATTCAGTGAACGAGGAAGAAAAAACAAAGAAATTATAGAAAGAGGAACAAATTGAAATCGTGGACAGCCCAGTGCAACTTCTCTGGCCATCACTCGAACATAAATTCAGAATACCACGCTGGAATGGTAAGTCGCACTTGAGCCAATTGTCTAGTTATCTCAGCATGCAGTATTCGTTACGGAATAGTAGAAAACACATAGTCATATGTGTTTTCACGAAGCAATGATGGACACTGCGCATAAAATAAACACGAGAGCATTTTGACTGAATTACCTTATTATCATTAATGAACAGGACATGCATGCCTTAACCACATTAACAAAGAAAAATAAACAAACGCCCCCTCCGAGGCACGTTGTCCAGGCTCATTCATGTCTATCTTAAGACCGCAGTAACTGAGTTTAAATAACGTAGACAGCTTCTAATACTAGTTAGTATAACGGACGAACTGCCGCCCTGACAGAGCATTCAAATATAGCGACACCATCTGTCCTGACCACACAGATGGCGTTTAGATCTGCGAGTGAGATAAAGGTTCTTCGTAGGTCAGAGATATATTGATCTAATTTCACTAACCGACAAACTTCTCCCATGACCACGTATTGCTTAGATCCACGTTGTTCTCTTCACGTCGGCTACGCATTTCAGAACAAAGTTTATATTAGAAGCGCAAGTCTTGCTTTTAGCTAAGTGACTAATACGAGCGCAAGAAAGATTTCGGCCTGAGATGTTCAAGGTAGTTAGAAAATAAAGAACCGAAGCTGAACGAGCAATCTTTCTGCGTTAGCTAGGGCGTTCATTGAGTTAGTGGTTACTTGTGGACCATTGGCTTTGTGACCCAACTAATTGATATTTGGAGAGCGTTTGAAACGTCGGCAGGAACAAGCAACGAAGCGGTCTTCCGCGGCTTTTCTCAAGGTCGTAATCAGAGGAGGTTTCTATATCAGTTTTCTTATCTTTCCGACAATCTGATTAGTTGAAAAGACGAGCCTAATTGCGTTTCTTCTTTTGCCAATGACTGTCTGCATGTAGTGAAAATAAAATTAAGTGCTGGAGCAGAAAAAAAGCTTTCACTGCAAAAAAAAATTATTGGTGACGTTATTGTATGCAGTAATGCTTCAATCCTAGTTTATGCACTTCGAGCATAATCCAAAGCGTTTGGTAAAGTAGCCTTTATCTCCACTCGCCGATTCTAAACGCCATCTGTGGTGGTCAGGACAGATGGTGTCGCTATATTGAATGCTCTGTCAGGGCGGCAGTTCGTCCGTTATACTAACTAGTATTAGAAGTTCAGTTTTTTTCTTTCTCCATGAATTTATCATACGGCCTCGTGGAATCCAGGACAGAAAGTCTTTTTAGTGATTGCAACAGATAATTAACGCTTAATAGAATAGAATCACTGCAGAAATGCCTGAGGTCCCACATTCCATTACGTCCGGGATTGCCATAGTTATATAGAGAATTAAAAAACATAAAGAATAGAGGAGCTTCTTATTTAAAGGTTACAAGTCTAGTGAAGGTTTGCCCACCTTTAAATTACAGCGCTGGTTGTGTTCTTTTTAGCTATAGCATGCAGTTCAGTGTGAATCATCACCTTGTTAAGTACGGCAAACGTTGTTGATCCAATATAACGTAGCTATCAAAGCATTGCCTGCAATTAGAACCTTGTTAAAATGAAATGTAAGCAATTCATGTCTATTTTAGAGCCATTGCGCCAGGCGGTGTGGTCTACATGCCACTTATCTTGAAACTAACACACTGAACAAATCCATTTAATTTATCAGTAGGTGACCCGAGCGGGCCCTATGGACACAGCAGAAGCGTCATCTAAACGATTAGCCCAAACTAAATTATTACTTCAACTAATCATATTCCTTCACCATTTTTCTGACTCCACCATGAATGTAGACCAAAGCTACCAAAAAAAAAGCACTGGTGACTACGACTACTACTAAATGCGAACTTTGAGCGCAGATATATACGTATTTTCATTTACCGATATATGGATAAGCACTGGACAATCTGTCTCGTGCAGCACGTTCCAAACGGAGTGAAGTGTGGCGCGTCTGGCACACTAATCGGGAGATCGCGAGAGGCTGCGCGTTGGTGACGCGTGGATGCGATTCACAGCAGCCGCCGCAGACAGACCATCCGCTCATGCAATGCTTTGTTTCCATACAGACGACGCGCGCTACTCTGGGCGCCATATCTAGCCGTCATCGCCGCACAGCACGTTTTGCGCGGTACTACGCTTTTTCTTCTCACGATTTCGTTCCGCCTACGACAAGAGCGGCCCTTCGTCGCAGGGAGGTCGTGCCACCAGTGTCAGCGGCCGGCAACACCCATGGAGGTCACATCGAGCCTTGCTTGTATACCCGCTGGTATCGTCCCTTGCAGTAGTAGTGGTTCCTGTCACGCACGCTGGTACCGCGTACTCACCTCAGCCGCTGACGCCGTGAATGAGCGTGGCTCTCCCACCTCACGACACCCTGCCCCCCCCCCCCCCCCCCTCGAAAGCGCCGATGAGATCGCGTATGCGCAGCGGATGCCGTGGACGCCGGCAAATCACCGCATGCGCAGGCAGTCTCTCCTCCGCTCCTCTTCCTCTTTATCGCCTTTCTTTATTCTCCCGCGGCGCTCCGCGATCACTTTCATTGTTCGCGGCGCTCGTTCTCCCCTCGCTTACGCCGACGCCGCCAACGCTCGCCCCAGAACGGGCTATTAAGAGCTGCGCTCTAAAAAATCAGAGGGACACTTAAGCGCTTATAAGTTGTGAATGCGAAAGCATTAATGCCCAATTAAATGCCGCTGAGGGTCCTTGAAGTTTGAAGTGCTCGTGGACAAAAGTAATCATCTTAAAATTATCACTTTACAAAGTCAGGAAGCATTTAAAACCATAAGGACGAAGTTTAGGCACAAATATGTGCTACCCATCATTCCCTTTATTGTTCGTATCATTGTCCGTCCAACCCGCCTTTGCTGTATCTTGAGTGATGGCTGTACTTCCTCGACGAATTACGCAACACAACTGCAGCGACGGATGGCACCCATTCCCGTCCACGAAAGCATAGACGGCAACGCAGAACGACGCGCACGGGGACCGGACAGGGAGGCACTACTACCTCAACTCAGATTACGCAACGCGTCACGCAAACACACCCGTGCAAATAACGCACCGTAATTCTCAAATCCTTTTTACCTCGCTTCCCCATAAGCACTTGGTACATCATCTTCATAGA